>NC_143091.1:3939393-4242424 GCF_061535455.1 Colias philodice | reverse complement strand
TTTATTTCATAACTTAAAAAAATCTTTAAATAGAAAAGGTATCATAAATCGGTTCTTTTTTTATATTTCAGAAGTGGACTATACGGCCTTTCAACTGGTTCCGAATGGCCTTTCTAAAAAATCATTTATGCTGAATTATGGGACTATAGTGATAGGAGATATTAACAGTACCTAATACTAATTGTGCCAAAAAATTAAAAACTATAGAACAATGACCATTTTAATTGTTATATTTCCAAATAAATTATTACTTAAAACTTGTATTATTTTTTAATTTCTGACACATTATGTTTTCTTGTCATGTTGCATCCGGACTCTCGCAAGTAAATGTGGGGCAATGTGTTGCATGAGCCTTAGCAGGTCCAGGTCAGCAAGCTACACGAGTTTTACATCCAGACTCTCGATTTATTGGTGTCTATAGTTGCCTGTTATAAGATGGTGGTGATTGAAGTGACAACGTTAGACTACTAAGCGTGACTCTATGCGCCTAGCTATTTTAGGAATAACTTTCATTATTTATATCTTGCTTTTATAATATGTTTTCAAATTCAATTGAAGTTTAGCAATTATTTGATTTATAAGTGTTATTTTTTTGAAAAAAAAATTGAGATAAAAGGATATTTTTATTAGTTTTTATAATAGATTATGATACATATACCTACACATCACACTGTAAAGTTTAGTTAGTGAATGCAATATTGCTACACATACTTTTTTAGTGAGAAGGCTTTTTAGTCAGAAAAAATTTTTAGTAGGTACTAAAGCGTAAAAAAAAAGAGACCGCAGACTATGCAGGTTTTTCTTTACTCCGCGGTCGAAGTCGCTAGTGAAAAGCTAGTGTATAAACATCGAAATATGGCTTGAATGGCTTGATTTGCTCTGAAATTAGGCCCTAGATAGGCGGCTGACGTAAAACAAGCAACGCAAGTTCGAATGCGGACTCACAATATTTTCTTCAAATAATTAGAATAAAATATATGAAAAATATATATATAATATATATATATATATATATATATATATATATATATATATATATATATATATATATATATATATATGTGAAATGTGAAAGACTTATTTAATGCATGAGTGCCACAGGATAACACTTTGAAAATATCATTACGCTTGATAACATCAGTATTATCTTGCGCATCCTTTGATATGATCTATCTATCCAAAGTTTCGATATGCCAATAATATCGCAAATTGCCTATTTAATAATATAGAAATACAACACAGTGATTAGACATACAGATATTTAAAAGATAGACGCGTAGAAATAAAGATCCATTAATGTTTTGAGAGCATCTTTATGACAATGAAAGTGCTTGTTGCTTTGTTGGTTTACGTAGTACGTAAGTAAATAATCAATAATTTGGAAAATCCAAAAGTGCACGCCTCATAATTTTTTTTTAATAAATATTTTTAATTATTATTTTTGTTTATTTAATAACAATTATACCACATCGAATCAGACCCTGAAAAATGAAAGGGTTCTATTCCTGAGCATACTCAAGCGTAAGAGAAAAAAAAAGACTCGATTAGTAAAGTATTTCGGTCGCTATCGTGTTAACAAGAAAAAGGATCCGCACATACAGACACACGGACGTCCAAGACAGAACTTTTTTAAACTGTTTTTTAACTAGTTTAAATAACAATAAAACCGGCCAAGTGCGAGTCGGGCTCGCGCACAAAGGGTTCCGTAGCAGCAAATATAATAAATTACAGTTAAATCAACCTATCTCAAAAACTATAAGAGATACTTTGATCAAACCAAAAATCGTTGAAAGAGTTAATTAGCATGCATCACCTCTATTTTTTTTAGAATTTTATACCCCGTAGTTATAAAAATAGAGGGGGGGGGACATACTTTTTACGACTTTGAGAGCTGATATCTCAAAAACCGTTCACTTTAAGAAAAATGTTTTTTAGAAAACTTTATATCATTTTAAAAGACCTTTCCATTGATACCCCACACGGGTATGTACATCGAAAAAAAAAATTTCATCCCTCAGTTACATGTATGGGGGGCCCCACCCCCAATTCTTTTTTTTACTATTTAGTGTCATATTTTTGTAGCGGTTCATACAACACATATTCCCATCAAATTTCATCACTGTAGTACTTATAGTTTCCGAGTAAATCGGCTGTGACAGACGGACAGACGGACAGACGGACAGACGGACATGACGAAACTATAAGGGTTCCGTTTTTGCCATTTTGGCTACGGAACCCTAAAAATGACATCAAAAATATCATGAACGTTAAAAATAGTGTTTTTTCTTAATATGTGTGTGTATGTATTATCTTACAAGTGCAATGTATGATACATAAAGACATTTTAAGTTTGAAAAATCAGATGTTTTGCGCGAAGCGACAGTAGTACCCACCTCAACGCTTCGCTTATGAGGCGTGCAATAGAGGGTAATACTTTACTATTGGGTAAATATAATCAAAATTATTTGTAATTTATCATATTAAGCAAATTGTGTCTCCCGGTGTAGCTCAGAAGCCCTTTTTTCCACGTTATTTTAAGTAAATTGTAAAATTTCTGAGTGTACCTTATATAACTTGACTCCAAATTTTCTAGAAAGAAATAAAGGTAAACTTAGCCTGATTGTATATGTGTAGGAACGTAATAATTTTCAGGCGTATACTATCCAAATATTGCGTATTAAAATTGTGTAAAAAAGACATTTAAAGAAAAAATAAATTATAGTGTGTGCTGGTAACGCGATTCCGAGCAAACCAGGGGACAACAGTCACTATGTAGAGGGGGTGAGCCGCTACGTGTGGATATCCGACGGTGAGGGAGTACCCCACCTTGTTGATCTTGAAGAAACAGTAGATGAAAGCTTTTTAAACGCTAGAAATGGTGCTAACAATGCATACTGGCTATTCACGAGGTAATATTTTATATATTAGTGATATATTACTATTACATGTTAGCTTATGTATGAAGTTGAAACCTAAAAGTAGGTACATGATAAATTTCAGACGCAATCCACTCAGCCAGCAAGTACTGACACATAATGATAATAATTCTGTAAGGAAATCGAACTATAACGATACCACCCCTCTCATAGTTATTGTGCATGGGTGGCAAAGCAATGGAAATTCACCCATCAATCCTCTGATCCGAGATGCGTTGCTCCATGTTGGTGACTTCAATGTTATCGTCGTAGACTGGCATAAGGTCGCTAATACTTTTTACACCACCTCCGTCAAAGCGGTCCCTGGTATTGGTCAACATCTGGGCAAATTCGTGCAATGGTTGATTGATAACCACGGAGGGGATTGGGATAAGGTGCACTTTATTGGCTTCAGCTTGGGCGCACACGTTGTTGGTAATGCGGGACGAACTATCGGCGGAAGTGTTAGGCGTATTACTGGTTTGTTATCTCATAATTTTCAGTATTTTGTTCCACTCTTCCTTTAATTTACTTGGTGAAAACTATCATAATAAACTAGCTTTCTTCCGTGCTCATAGAAAACTGGAATGAAATGTTTTACCACGTAACCTAGCCATTTAAACAATCTCCACACAAAAAATATTCCATTAATTACTCCTTTATGATGTGAAAGTCCAACAAAAAAATAAAATACCTTTTATAATTAAGGTCTGGACCCTGCTGGACCCACATGGAGTGGAAACTCTGAGGCTCTTAAACGCAGTGACGGAGGCTATGTAGAATGCATCCATACAGATGGTGGTCTTCTGGGTACTTTCCATACTATCAGTCACTCTGACTTCTATCCCAATGGTGGAGGTAACCCTCAACCTGGCTGCATCATCAGCACCTGTTCACACAGCCGCTCTTATGAGCTCTTTGCTGATACTCTCCGATATCATATGAATGGGAGGAGATGTTCAAATCTAAATGAAGCTCGCAACAAAAAATGCGCAGGCGCATATTTTCCAATGGGTAACACAGATTTCAACAAGCAATCGTAAGTTTATCCTATTCTGATACATTTTAGAAATTAGCATAATTTTCTAGGCATAATATAAATAATTGACATTTTCTTTGCAAGCATTAGAATAAGATCGTTTTATATTAAATAAAAAACTAGGTACCTATCTATTTTTTTTCAGGAGTGGAATATTTGGCCTTATAACTGGTTCTAAGTCGCCTTTTTAAAAAGTCACCAATTACTGCTCAATCATCGTGACCATAATTTTACCTAGTCACAAATATCACAATCAATTTGTTATGGAAATGAAGTAAACAAAGCTGTGAAATTTGGCTAATATTTTATTAACAGGATAAAATATATTCAAACGTGATTATTTTTTAATTTTATCTTTCTTAAATTATTATCCAAATTGGTTACGATCATATACGACTCATTTATGCTATAATCAAGTATATATTTTTCAGTTTAATATAAGCACCTACATTCAATAGTTTCAAAAATAATAATAATGAATATTAATATAATTTAGTGAAAAGAGTTTGTACATCGACAGTACCATAATATGCACAGATTACCGTTTAATTATTGTGTATTTTAATTTCAAATGTTTACTATTTTGTAAATGTTTAGTTGCAATGTATTTCAAGCTATTAACAACTAAAATGGCGAAAACAACTTACTTATATAATTGATTGCAAATCAAATGTATTTGATAAAATTATAGATATTATCTTATATATAAAATTCTCGTGTCACAATGTTAGTCTGCATACTCCTCCGAAACGGGTGGACCGATTCTCATGAAATTTTCTGTGCATATCGGGTAAGTCTGAGAATCGGCCAACATCTATTTTTCATATGTACCACGGGCGAAGCCGGGGCGGACCGCTAGTAACGTATAATAAAATAGGCATTACAAGTACATTCAGATAACAATATTGCTGCTAAATATCATAATGTGTAATTAATAATACATGGCTTAAGTTTTATCGATTTATTGCTGATATTCTGTTATGATTATATTTAAAAAAATATTTGACACATTTTTTAATTACTATTCGTATAATAACAAGATTTTCAAATAAATATTACTGGATAGTTAAATAAATTAGATTAATTGGCACTTAATATAAATGCTTCAATACGGACTCTGCGACTGTGTTTTCTTTGTGAAAATGGGCGTAATTTGAATGAAAGAACATCACTTGACTGTAAAAGTAAATTATTATAATCTTCTGAGTAACAAATGGACATGATCCTTTAACTTTATTACAAGAATTTAGAAAATTATCTGAGAATGTTATTAGGAGAATAATTTATTATTATATTAATAGCTGCCTAGAAAGCTTAAAGGATTTAGCGCGAATAAAGAAAAATAAATATTTTTGACATTTTCTTTACGGAAACGAGTAGATAAATGCATCGAATAATAATTATAATTTACAAGCCAAGTACTACTTTACTCTGCATTGTTTCCTTTAGTAAGCGATCAACAACCTTTTGAGAGCGTATTTCAAATATTTCTTTATCTTTAATCGAGATTAAAAAATGAAAAATAAGTAAAGTAAGAAAAATGTTGTGTGGTTTTATGAAACCACGGTAAAAGTGAAACTTGCACAAAATTATCGTATTTGTACGATAATTATTATCGTACGGTTCGACCGTCACGCGACATGCGCTACACAGACCAAAAAGTTTGAGACGATGTAATAAAAGTTTCACTTTAATAATTTCGTGAAAAAAGAAATTTTATGAATACATACTATGATTATTTATTTTATTTGTAATTATTTGTCGTACCAAAATAACAACATACAACACAAAAATGCTACAAAAAGCATTTGGCTACCTACAGCCTACAGGAAGTAAAAACATTAGCTTCGAGTATTTTTAAATTTTCGAAATATACACAACAATATAAACAAATTGTAATGTGTAACTCATGCATAAATTCTTCAATACTAAATAATAAGTATACCAATGGAAGGGTTGCAATAAAATCAATTCCATTTCCCAATAATTGACGTAGTATATAGGAAAACTATTAATTTACACTCAAGGTATCCGCGAAAACATGTAAAAAAAAATATTTTTTGAAGGCAGTTAAATAGATATGAAGGACGAAAGAAGTCATGCTATTTAAGCTTTTAACGAAAATATTATACATAATTATTATACAGGGTTACTTGTAAAACACCGGCAACCTCGCAGGACAAGATAGCTAACATCATAAGTAACAACATTAATTGTTCTACGACTTTTGATAATTTGTTAGATTTTATTTTCATACAAAAATAAATATTCATTTAATTTTCCGTTTAAATATTATAAACTCTTCGCCTCCCAAAAATTACGTAAACAAAAAGCGAACGAGAGGGGGAAGGGGGCGTCGCGTCGTCCATCCGATAATGAATAGAACATAGACTTACAAATGTTAGGAGAGTACAATAAAAGTTTAAAAAATCATTTAAAAATAATTTATTGCGTTATGCCAAAAGTCGTAGAACAAATGTTGTTACTTATGATGTTAGCTATCTTGTCCTGCGAGGTTGCTGGTGTTTTACAAGTAACCCTGTATATTTTTCATAAGCCATGCAAATATTTCTAGAACGCATAAATAGGTACATAGAAACAAAGACGATATTAAAATAAATGTTTATTATCCAATCTGATTAACAAAAAAACAATTATCGTTGATAATAATTATTAGATAATTCAAAGATATACCCACAAATAAAAACGAATGGCTCGTGCTTAACCTACCGTCTGCGAAAAATGAAGCTCCTCGTGGTGCTTACATCCCTCGTAGCATGTAAGTAAAATAGCATCAGTTATTTGTACAACAATAGACAATATACGTAATTAACTATCATTTTTGTTTTCGTAGTGTGCGCTGGAGGCAGAATTTCCTCCACGCCAGGTGATAATAGTCACTATGTAGAAGGAGTTAGCCGCTACATTTGGATGCCCGATGGTGACGACGTTCCACATATTGTTGACTTACATGCACCGGCTTCGGACGCTGTAGGCCTTAATGGAGCTAATAATGAATATTGGCTCTATACAAGGTATTTGCGATCGTATTTATTCTTATCAATATGGACGCTATAGAAGGAATCGCTATAATAAACACAATGATTTTATTTTTCAGACGCAATCCCCACAATCACCAAGTTTTAAGGCACAACGACCAGAATTCCATTCGAAATTCTAACTTTAATCCCAATAGGCCCATCAAAGCTATAGTTCACGGTTGGAACAGCAAAGGGACTTCAAAAATGAATCCCCAAATTCGGGATGCCTTACTCCAAATCGACGATTTTAATGTTATAATCGTTGACTGGCGTAGAGCAGCTATGGGCACATACACGACATCAGTACGTGCTGTTCCCAGCGTTGGCCAACATCTCGGACAGTACGTACTTACTAAGTATAATCCATTTCGTTTTATAGAAATCAATTGTTGTGTTAATACATTTGTTTTATTATTTCAGATTCCTGCAATGGCTGATCAACAATTTCGGCGGTAACTGGAACAATGTACATTTAGTTGGATTCAGTTTGGGAGCTCACGTTGTTGGAAACGCAGGCAGGACAGTAAACAACCGAGTTGGACGTATTACAGGTAAGAAGTGGAAATATTTTGTCACCGACTCATAGTCCACATTATTTTATATTTGGGTGTGTCAAATAATCTTTATCTTCTCTATCAGGTCTTGACCCTGCTGGTCCTCAATGGGGCAGAAACTCGAATGCTCTTAGAAAAAGCGACGGCGTGTACGTAGAATCGATCCACACTGACGGAGGCCTGTTGGGTATTTTCGATCCGATTTCTGACGCTGATTTTTACCCCAACGGTGGAAGGAACCGTCAGCCCGGTTGCTTGGTGAGCACGTGCTCTCACAGCCGAGCATACGAGTTGTTCGCTGCTAGTGTTGTGTACAGAACCCGCTTCAATGGACAAAAGTGCGGCAACCTTAACGACGCTCAGAGGAACCGATGCACAGGATCCACACTGCGTATGGGTAGCGCTGATCTAAATAAGCGAGGGTTCGTATATTTTCCTTTTTTAATTTTATTATACTATAAAAAGGGGACAGGTTAGTTTATTGGTAAAAAAATTGGTCCCTTTATTATAGTCATTCTACGCTGATATTTAATCCATACTAATATTATAAATGCGAAAGTAACTCTGTTTGTCTGTCTGTTACTCAATCACGCCTAAACTACTGAACCAATTTTCATGAAATTTGGTATGGAGATATTTTGATACCCGAGAAAGGACATAGGCTACTTTTTATCTCGGGAAAATGACGCAATCCCGGAAATCTCACGGGAACGGGAACTATGCGGGTTTTTCATTGACTGCGCGGGCGACGCTGCGGGTGGAAAGCTAGTATAACATATAATAACAATGCCTCATTTAAAAAAGCTTATTGTAAATGAAATAAAATGTATTTGGTTTCCAGTTCTTATAATATTTCACGCAATAATAGCTTTGATTTGACTAGATTAATCTTATATGAATATACTTTAATATATTTTTATTGTTATTACAGATCTGGACTCTATGCACTCAGCACTGGATCAAAATGGCCTTTCTAAGAATTAGAAAAGACATCTCTTTTACTAATCTTGAATATGCTGAATACTGATGAAACTCTGACACTGAAAAGACTATTCAAATAAATTATTTCAATATTTTTTTTCCTCCTTCCTCTTGAATCACTCTATCTATTAAAAAAAACCGCATCAAAATCCGTTGCGTAGTTTTAAAGATTTAAGCATACATAGGGGCAGAGAAAGCGACTTTGTTTTATACTACTAGTAGTGATTTCATCCCCTGTTTTATTATATGATGTTATATTTCTAAAACAACATAAACCTAACCTGACTCAAATTACATAATTATCAATCTGATGTGATGGGCTATCTTCACAAGGGGTAACGATGGGCGAGTAGAGGCAATCGATAGCGTAGAGAGCTTGACTGTATATTGTAGATGTTTATTCGTTATCAGTTATCACCGTAATGGTGGCCACATCGTCGATTATTTGTTGGGCTAACGCTCTCGATTGTGAAGAGAGCCCATATAAACAATCTTATGATATGCTGCCATATTATAACCGTAACCATGAATTTTCAAAACAATAAATCGTTGAAATGTTAGCGCAATCCACCAATCAATTGCGAGTTTTTGCTTCGAAAATATTGATACCTATTACCTACCCAAAAATATTATTTGAACCTTAACTGCGTCTCATCAAATAATATAAAAATAATTGAAATCTCTTTTTTGTTCATCCACATATTTGTTTATACAGACAGACTACAAACAGACTTTTCTTCCAATTTATTTCAGTACATACCTTACGCCTACGCCTACGATGTTTACCTAACTAAAGATTGTATTACGCATATCCTTTAATATTTTACATACCTTTTCAAAACATTTTTAACAAATTTAAAGCAGTGCAATATTGATAAACAATCATAAAAAAATAATCCTATCTCAATCCGATTTCTCATAAGCTAATGCCTCGATTAACCATACCAATATTGCTATCTTTATATCATGTCATATTTAATTATGATAACTTTAAAGATAGTTTATTGTTGACGTCAGTGACGAGTGACGTCATTTCTTTCATGAAAGTTCTGTTTGAAAAATGAACAAATAATAACTCTGATTGCTGAGGTGGATTCACGAGTGACTGAGAGGCTAAGCATTGCGTATGGCAAAGGGACGAGGGTTCGAATCCCGTCTTGTGATCTTTTTTTCCATTTTTCTCCTATTCCTTAAAAAAACTCCCTTTAAAAGCATTTGAATTCTATTAAATTAAATATTAAATCTGATAATGTAGCTTACTATTAATGAAAATAAAAGTAGTTTAAATCAGTCAAGTAGTTTTGGTGCCTTTTCTGTACAAACATTAGTATTTCTCGTTATAATATTAGTATCAAAGAAAAGCCTAGCCACTCGTCCAGGTTCCGCCTGGGTTTATTAATTGAAAACAACATTATATACAGGCTTATGCCACACAAGAGTAATTTTGATTTGAACTGGTTAAAGAATTGTAATGGAATCAAACAAAATCAAATCTTTTTTACTGAATTATAATTTATTCGTTTATTTAATATAAAATCTTATAAATATAATAAGACCAAAGCACACATAATTAAATGTAAGTAATAGGAATTAAATGAAACAAAGATACAATAAACATAAGTTTCTTACACCTCTATGCAACTGCTTGTATCAGATAGGTTGGTAGTATTTGTGTAGATAAACAAAGAAATCTTCTTCATGAATCACAAAACCTTCAAAGTATTTCTAGGTTAAAAACTTGGGTGGTTTTAGATAAAAAAAATAGTTTTAATTACATTTAGTTCATATCGTAGTAGTAGTATCTATTATCTTGTGTTCAGTGAAAAATATACTCCGTAGCCTCTTTATAAAACTTTCATAAAAATAAAGAAACCATTTTTATATGGAACCGGGCTCTCGGCCCTCATCCAACTAGCTAATATCTGACCAAGTTGAATAACACAAGCTCTTTTCCATCATCGTACCCTGATACATTGTTTTCAATTTCAGGCTTGTTTATAAACAACATTTTCTAGGCCACGCCCACATCACCCATCCCTCTCAGTAATTTAATATGTTTCAGCACACAAGCAAAGCTCTTCAAACGCACACAGTCACAAAACCACCCCCATCAGAACTTCGCAACTCTTCTGCATTCATGTGATCCTGGTATCGAATGTTTTGGTTTCACGCACAGACATGTATCAAGATAGACTAAGCGAGTGTATGTACTTCCCGTGTCCAAACTAAGATTATGAAACTTACTTGACGCTGGCCTACACTCAGTCCGCGCTTGCAGTTCGCCAAGGAAAGACGTGTAGCTGAATAAAGTAAAATGCCGAATTACGCCGTTATAAACTGTAGAAACTCCACAGCTGTGAGTGGCCGAGTTAGCAGAGATGTTTCCTTCCACCGGTAAGTAATTTTCTAATCAAAATATGCACTATTTATTTTAAAATCAAATAAAGAATATCTGTGGAAAACGATCGTGACAAACACGGATACCAAATCATACGAAATGATTCGGAATACATTGCGGCTTTTACTTGGCACGGTAAAGATCGAGTCGTATGATAACAAGCAATGAATAGCGTCTTCTCATTTTTCTGTTCTCATTTTTCTGTCCAATTTTGTGGTTAGTGATGTTCATTTGATGCAACAGTTCTCGATTCTAATCGATTTTATAATCGAACAGAAAAATGATAATTTGAAGGAGCAATTTTTCAGAAAAAAAGGCATAGATTTTTTTTGTCAAAACTCCTTATTGCTTAGACTATGTTTGTTTTTTCAGTTTTCCAAGTAACCCGAACATAAAAGAAAAATGGATTGATGCAACGGGACATAAAGATCATTGATTGACAGTTTCATTACTTTCTTTCGATGGCCTCTCTAGTACGTAGTACACGGTAACTCAATGGGCATATGTAAGAAAAAGCTAAAACACATTAGTTTACTTGTTAGAATATTAAAAGGTTTATAAATTTATTTTATCATTCCTCTGTCTATGGTAATTATCATTTTTCTGTCTTGAATCGATTTAGTAATCGATTACAATTCATTTATTTAATTACCTCTTAGACATAGATCTAGTTTGATCTGATTTCTTTCGATTTACTTCGATGGGATAGGACGATACTAGAATCGCCGCGCGAGTGGCGTCCTAATCGATTTAGCGTAAAATGAAATTACCATCACTAAAAAGCGCTCGTGACGTCATAACGCGTCAAGGTCAGTACAAAAAATATGACACGCTTGGTTTTCATACAGATCGCGGTACTTGCGTAGTCTATCTATGTCTGTGGTTTCACGGATCACTCCAGTTAATAAAAAACATCTGCAAATGAATATATTGTTTGATTACTTACTTACTTATCTGCAGTCAATTCAGAATTAAATTCACTATAATTAAAAAATAATTTGGAAAATCCAAAAGTGCACGCCTCATAATTTTTTTTTAATAAATATTTATTAATTATTATTTTTGTTTATTTAATAACAATTAAACCACATCGAATCAGACCCTGAAAAATGAAAGGGTTCTATTCCTGAGCATACTCAAGCGTAAGAGAAAAAAAAAGACTCGATTAGTAAAGTATTTCGGTCGCTATCGTGTTAACAAGAATAAAACCGGCCAAGTGCGAGTCGGGCTCGCGCACAAAGGGTTCCGTAGCAGCAAATATAATAAATTACAGTTAAATCAACCTATCTCAAAAACTATAAGAGATACTTTGATCAAACCAAAAATCGTTGAAAGAGTTAATTAGCATGCATCACCTCTATTTTTTTTAGAATTTTATACCCCGTAGTTATAAAAATAGAGGGGGGGGGACATACTTTTTACGACTTTGAGAGCTGATATCTCAAAAACCGTTCACTTTAAGAAAAATGTTTTTTAGAAAACTTTATATCATTTTAAAAGACCTTTCCATTGATACCCCACACGGGTATGTACATCGAAAAAAAAAATTTCATCCCTCAGTTACATGTATGGGGGGCCCCACCCCCAATTCTTTTTTTTACTATTTAGTGTCATATTTTTGTAGCGGTTCATACAACACATATTCCCATCAAATTTCATCACTGTAGTACTTATAGTTTCCGAGTAAATCGGCTGTGACAGACGGACAGACGGACAGACGGACAGACGGACATGACGAAACTATAAGGGTTCCGTTTTTGCCATTTTGGCTACGGAACCCTAAAAAGGATCCGCACATACAGACACACGGACGTCCAAGACAGAACTTTTTTAAACTGTTTTTTAACTAGTTTAAATAACAAAAATGACATCAAAAATATGGTTAGGGAGCCAGGTGCAAATTTGGTTAACTATTTCCTCTCAAGAGATAATTCGTCAGACGCATGAGAGTATAGTATTATAAAGCCTCGTGAACGTCAGCTGGCGCTCGGTTGGGGGGGTGAGCGGTTGTAGCCTCCCACGCACATAGGAAAAAAATACATTCATTCATTCATTTCCTCTCAGCTAAAAATTTGTCAAATTGTAGCTAACCCAATATCTCAACGAAAAAAAATAGTCAGCTGGTTACAACATGGTGTATTATACGTCAGCTGGTGTCTCGAACATGAAAGTTAAATTTAAAGAAAAATTTATTTTCCGTTATTTCCTCTCAAACAAAAATTTACCTGATGATAGCTTATATGTAACTGTGGATAAATATATATGTCAGCTGGCTGTATCTTGGTGGAAAAACCGTCAGCTGATACGGGAGGCTACAAACGCTCTTCCCCCCAACCGAGCTCCAGCTGACGTTCACGAGGCTTTATAATACTATACTCTCATGCGTCTGACGAATTATCTCTTGAGAGGAACTTGGTCATAAAATCTGCTGCTGGCTTCCGGACCAATATCATGAACGTTAAAAATAGTGTTTTTTCTTAATATGTGTGTGTATGTATTATCTTACAAGTGCAATGTATGATACATAAAGACATTTTAGGGCGCTTGTGCACTACAAGGAATTTTACTGTCCGGCATTCCGATTTTTTACGGTCCGGTTTGGCATGAAAAAACCGATGAATTGGCTTGTGCACCTGTCCGTCTTTACTCGGATCAGTGCGGTACAGTTCAAGGAAGTTTGGCGGTATAATGCTATCATAAATGATTGTTTTTGCATTTTACAAGAAACGAGTAAAAAATATTGAAGATGAAATATTATATTACTTCGTTATAATATAAAGTAAAGTTCCGTAAGAGATTTAAAATGCGTGTTTCACTTATTTATTTTAATCAGTGACGAGGAGCTAAAGCTATTCCCACTTGAACTTTAACTTACCAACACTTACTTAGATAATAATTATAGGTCAATGTTATAAAAATAACAATACCGACTTTTCAAATCACATTGCCAGCTAAAAGGAAGTAAAACAAGAGCTTGCTTTCAATTGGCATATGCTGTAAAAAGAGTAAAATCCAAGCAAGTGGGCATTCGAAAACAATTATATCTACAGCGACTCGTAGACACAAAAAACCATCCGGAATAGGGAAAAGTGAAATGACGGACGGTAAAATTACGTATAGTGCACAAGCTATAGCATTTAGATTAATGGCGTGCTATACCGGACCGTAAAAAATCGGAATGCCGGACAGTAAAATTCCTTGTAGTGCACAAGCGCCCTTAAGTTTGAAAAATCAGATGTTTTGCGCGAAGTGACAGTAGTACCCACCTCAACGCTTCGCTTATGAGGCGTGCAAAACATAAAATGGATAAAACCCATAAAAATGGGTAAATATTATTTTTGTATATAAATATTATTCTTCATAGTTATCTTCCTTCATGAAAATATAAGCCTTTGTCGGAAGAAATAGATAATATATTTCCTAAGCATATATTTAAAACCTATTTATATAAAGGTACTAGCGGTCCGCCCCGGCTTCGCCCGTGGTACCTACTTACATGTTTAAACTATCCTATCTCTCAAGTTGGATCGAACTACGCATGGTGTGCGAATTTTATTATATAGTCCGTTTTCTTATGGGCATGCTTGTATGGAAAGGTATACATTTTTGAGTAAAGCAATGAAATTTGGCTCGAATGTTGTACTCGTCCACCTAAGCCCAAATCGCCTGGTAGCCATTGTCTACTCCCCGGCAGAAGGGAGGGAGGGAGGGTTATAGAACAGAGCGCCCGGCGCTCGGAAAAAAAATTCTGGCGGATTCATTTGGCCCTTTGAGTCGAGTTTGGTGTCGTTATCAGGTAACTAGATGATGCCCGATTCATTCCCCATAACAGTTTTTTAGGGTTCCCTAGCAAAATATGTCACAATCTTTAAAATAATAAACTTTTGGCAGTAGCAAAATCCAAACAAACCAGTATCTATATCTTTATCTATACATATAATAAAATCGTAGGAAAGTCAAAACTGTACATTGAATATTTTTTTAAAAGAATACATAATCCATGATCTATAATCGATATAGAAGCCAAAAATATAGTTTTTAGAATTTTTGTCTGTTTGTCTGTTTGTCTGTTTGTCTGTTTGTCTGTATGTTTGTCCGAGCTAATCTCGAAAAGTACTGCATAGATTGACTTCAAATTTTGCATGAATATTACTAACAGGTCGTGTGAGGTTTTTTTAAACATATTATCATGCTATCACCTCCGGGGGAGGAGCTGTGAACCTTTACTTTTCTTACGTATTCCGTGTACTACGACAGCGTACAATCTAAAGACTCATGTTTAAATGTTGTTTTTGAGTAAGCCATGCTATTATCTAGCTTTACACTATAAAAACTACGTCATTTACGTAATTTGGGCAGAGAAACTGTTTAATGAATCTTAGTACTATAAAGACAAATTTGATTCAGCGCCATCTATGAGATTTCGTAAAAATCAAATCAATTTACATGTTAACACTACTGAACACAATGTTAAAAATTAATAATTTAAATATAATTATGTTATTTATTTATTTAACTCTTTAACCCATAATAAATCTTCCCTTCCCTATAAGGTGCGCTTATATAATTCGTGTGAATATACTACATTTTTAAAAGTGAGGGTAGATGTATATTATTTTAAGTCAAACTAGACACCATTACAGTTAGGTAATCTAATATTGATTGTGTTCATTGGTTACATTTTTAAAAATCTTCGTGTTTTAATAATTCGATCACGAGGCGGGACTCTAATACAAAAAGGTTAGTTCGTTGATAATTATTATTCCTTCATCATTTACATGCTGTTAGTAAAAATATACTTTGACTGTTAATACTTTTGTTCAGTATTTATCTGTATGATTATTGCTTGGTAATTAATATATTTTCATGTCGTATACCTAATTATAAACATAAGTGTGATGTGAAACTAGCTGGATTTATTTTTACACACTCACAGTCTTATATTTTGTGTTAATGTTAAAATAGTATTAATAGTGTAAATCATAATATTTTTTAACCGACTTCAAAAAAAAGGAGGAGGTTATCAATTCGGCCGGTATGTTTTTTTTTTTTTTTTTTTTTTTTTTTTTATGTATGTACACCGATTACTTCGTGGTTTCTGAACCGATTTACGTGATTCTTTTTTTGTTCGATGCGGGATAGTGTCGAATTGGTCCCATAAAAATTTTATTCGGATAGGCCCAGTAGTTTTTATTTTATGAGCATTTATGTCTGTATTTGTAAACTAGCTGTTGCCCGCGACTTCGTCCGCGATTCGGTCGTTTTTCGTCATTCGTCGTTTAAAAAAAATACGTGTCACTTTATTTTTGAATGTTCTTAATTGTCTCTTATAAAATTTAACTACTTACATTAAAATTGAATACTCTGATAAAAAAATCTTAAAATCATCGAAAATCATAGACATCGAATATCTGAGGAAAACATGAATGAATGTGATTTAAATTCTACATTTTTTAGTAATTAAAATAATAATCTAAATTAAATGTAGATTAACAGTTTGAGCGCACCATTATAGAATATGTACCTAAGTAATAAATTACGTAAGTTTACATAGTAACTTTACTAAAAACACGATGACTTTCTTTCGCGCTCGGTACCACAAACTAAACATGTTTGTGGTACGTGGCCCGCGTCACTTTACCCCCCACGAGTTCCCCTCCGTTGCTATGTGAAAATACATTCGTCGCCCTACTGTAGGAAAAATTGTAATACTGTGGCCTGGGCGTTATAACACGCTCAGGGAATTCCTGAGTGCTGATAGACTTCCGTCTATCGGCATTTATACCAATTTTATATTAATATCACCATCTTGAGGAAAAGCTTCTAATGTCGATTTAAAACGCATATATACGGATTAACCTGATGAATTAACATGTTCTAAAATTGTGAAATGAGTTCAGTTTTAAATTCGAGAAATATTGATTTTGTAGCGACGACAAGCCAATTTACGAGTTACCGAAATATTTCAAGTGTAGTACCTACTAAGAAAGTTCCCACCATAGGTTCACAATGTAACTCGTATATAAACAGTTTGTGCGTTATGCACAGTTAGTTAAGGGCTTGTCGGGACGCGGGTTGGTCGCATTAGGTCGAATATTAATTACATACCGAATAAATATATGTAGTTAACGAAATATAACCTTTGCGTAGTTATTCATCTTTTATTACACCCGCACATAACAAGCCCCTACATTGGTGACCCCCGACGAAAAGTGAACATTATTATATAGTGAATTGCATAGATATCGTTTGTTTAAAATTTAATTCAAAATGAATCCGGCAGTTCCAGTTACAGCAGTTTCGTCGGTACAGTTAAACCTTCTCGAGCAGTTAGCACAACTAAAGCAGCGGCTAAACCAGCTGGAATGTGCAGGCTCGAGAGGCAAATCGTTTAGCGGTCGAAAGTACGGAAATCGCACGCATCGCTCCGCATCCCGAAGTCGCGATCGTGCAGGGATATCAAAACAGAAAAATCCCAATTGGCTATGTTTTTTCATTACTGCTTTAAGCATATCGCCAGATTGTACTATCGTCAACCTTGTGCGTGGCAGAAGCAGCAGGAGAGCCGACTTTTAATAATTTTACCAGTGTCGAAAAATAACCAATCCGCGAGTGAGTGTACTGTGTAGTGATTATAAAGTGTAGTTTAGTGTAATTAAGACATTTGGTACTAAGTTAATGACTTTAGATCTTAGTTTACGGCGACCGTAAAAATGGTTATTTATTATCGCCAAGGTAACTCAACTTATGTTTTTGTTTATAAAGTGCAGATTTTTTTAGCACCCTAGGGCCGATGCATCGCTCGCACTTATGACGGACGCATCGGATACTCATGTAGGTTATTTTTCTAAGAATCTATCTAAGATTGAACGCAAGTATAGTACGTATATAGGGAGTTATTAGCAATTTACTTGGCTATTCGTCATTTTCGGAATATGGTCGAAGGACGACAGTTAGCGGTGTATACGGATCACAAACCGTTAATTTATGCATTTTCTAAAGTAAATAGCGAGAAAGAGTTACCCAGACGTACACGACACTTGATATTCATTAGTGAGTTCACAACGGATTTGAAACACGTTAGTGGGCAAGATAATGTCGTTGCAGATTTGTTATCACGAGTCGCAACAATAAGTTGTCCCACTGTAATAGATTACGCAGAACTTGCTTAGAATCAACAACAAGATTCTTATATGTTACAATTATCTAATTCGAAAGACGCTTATAATAGGTCAAAGAAAATTATGTTACCTGAAAGCGGTACATTTATTAATTGTGATTTAGATAATGATAAAATTAGACCCTATTTGACTGATAAATTTCGACGTATTGCTTTTGATAGTGTACATAATTTATGTCATCCCGGAATAAGGACTACACGCAAATTGATTCAAAATCGTTTTTATTGGCCAAATATGATTCGTCACGTTGGCCAATGGGTTAAAAGTTAAAACATGCATTGAATGTCAACGATCGAAGTTTAATCGACATACAATGTCAGGTTTAGGATCGTTTCCGCAGTGCGATAGGTTTGAACATATTCATGTTGATTTAATTGGACCTTTACCCACTTCACCCGAAGGTTTTAGGACGTATTGCCTAACCATAGTGATAAGGGGACGCGATGGCCAGAATGTTTTCCTACGAGATATATAACTGCTGAAACGATTTCGCGTGTAATATATGAAAGATGGATCTCTCGTTTCGGTTGTCCGAAAAAGCTAACAAGCGATCAAGGACGCCAATTCGAAGTCAATTATTTGCTACACTAATGAAATTATTAGGTATTAATAAGTTGCGTACGACACCTTACCACCCACAGAGTAACGGGGCGGTAGAGCGTTGGCATAGGTCGCTGAAAGCGGCATTAACGGCTCGCTTATGCAATATATCATCATCTTGGGTTACGGAATTACCAACTGTGTTGCTAGGACTTAGAACAGCAGTAAGAAGTGATACCGGCATAAGCGCAGCAGAAATTCCGTACGGAACAACTTTACGATTACCAGGTGATTATTACGATAAAAAATCGAGTTTAGAAATAGATAGCAGTCTTGAGTATGTAAGTAAATTACGAGACTCTATTAGGAAATATCAGTCAGTAGCTATTAGGCAGAATGAAAGACGGAACATATTTATTCACCCCGATTTAGAAAAGTGCGATTATGTTTTTGTAAGAAACGACGCAGTACGTAAGCCTTTACAACCAACATACGACGGTCCTTATCGTGTGTTGAGTCGAGAGGAAAAGGTATTTTACATTCAAATGACTGGCAGGAAAGTTAGAATATCTGTAGACCGTCTAAAACCTGCATATTATTTGAATGATGATAGTGATACGACATCTGGGGCAGATACTGAGGTTCCATTACAATTAATTCCAAGTAGCGAATTGCCTAATACACATACCACGCGTAGTGGAAGAGCTATACGATTACCAGTACGATTTAGGTAATAGGTAATATATTATAGCATTTGTAATTTTTTCAACTATTTTATATTTATTAGAATTACGATGATTATAAGTATTCATAAGACTTCATAGAAATGTATAATAAATACTTAGTAATCAACACATCGTATTTAATAAATAATAGAACTTAAGTAATTTTGAAACGAGTTCATTGTTTAACGTTTTAAGTATGGTATGGTATTTCAAATTTATGTTTGTGTTGAGTTTTGATTGAAATGTTTACTACTTAGAAATTTAAGTACTTTTGATTTATGGCTTTTGAGTGTTTAGTAGTAGCCTTTGTAATATTAAACGATACAAGTGTAAAGAACGTATTGGGATTTGAAATGTTAATGTTACTAAGTGTTAGATGACGTGTAACAATTATCGCACGCCACTTAGAAGACCCAACCAAGTTTTTATAATAACATAAATAGTTTAACGAAATTAGGTGTTAACTTTTAACCACTTGTATACGTTATGATTGATTTATATTGTGAACATTTTTTATACTTTATATTGTAAACATTTTGTAATCTTATATAGCGACACTTTATATATACCCCTTTGTTTATTGTTTAATTTTATTGTAAGATTTTTTTACTTGTATACCCTTTTTATTTTAAGGGGGGAATGATGTAGCGACGACAAGCCAATTTACGAGTTACCGAAATATTTCAAGTGTAGTACCTACTAAGAAAGTTCCCACCATAGGTTCACAATGTAACTCGTATATAAACAGTTTGTGCGTTATGCACAGTTAGTTAAGGGCTTGTCGGGACGCGGGTTGGTCGCATTAGGTCGAATATTAATTACATACCGAATAAATATATGTAGTTAACGAAATATAACCTTTGCGTAGTTATTCATCTTTTATTACACCCGCACATAACAAGCCCCTACAATTTCTTGTATTCGATTATTCGTCGTAGTCGAATACAAAATATATTTAAAGAAACTTAGGTTGGCCTTCAGGCAAAAGGGATCCTATCAAATGATAAACTTGACCTTGTATCTTAAAAGTAAGAATGATAGGAGCATCTGATAATTGTTGAGCACCAAAGGATCATTTAAAACGCAATACTATAAGAGCTAATATTGTCTAAGAACTGTTTAGATTGCACATGTTCCTCTAAAACTTAAAAGTAGTGATTTCAAAGGTTCCGGCGTATCTTCAAACGGCGTATCTTCAAACGAAAGCCGACTCCTTACTCCACTTTAAAGCATTACAAAAAGAACATACTACGTTAATATCGCCTATACAGAAGATGATCTGTAATCAATTGTGAGGTTATAAGCAAACCCACTTTTATATTATTTTGTCGGACCACACCACCGCATTTGTAGATTGATCTTCTATGTTTACCTCTAAGTCATTAAGACTATGTCGAAATCTGTCTGCAGTAAGACGGGCCTCTCGCTATTCGTCCGTTTAAAGAGACCAATAGTTTCAATTCTTAATCTTTCATTAAACAAACTTATTAATCGTTCTTGTCTCAAATAATGGTTAATATTCGCGTCCCTACTCTAATTTATGCTCATGTTCATCTTCGAGAGATCGAATAATATTATGGTGCACCCTATTATTTGTCAAACGGTCTTCATATTGAGTAAAAGTTTCAGAATTCTCGAGATAAAATATGACGATCGTGATCAGCAGCTGTGAGACGTAATTCCCTCTCAGTGAGGGTTTCGGTCTCACGGGATAGTACAATATGCCATTTGCGATCAGCTGTGAGACGTTATATATACCCTCTCAGTGAAGGTTTCGGTCTCACAGGATAGTACATGCCGTTCGCGGTCAGCTGTGAGCCGCAATTCTCGTTATGAAGCGGTTTCAGGTTCGGCATAACACATGTTGTTTTCGGTCAATAGTAAGCCTCTTATCTCTAACGATCCTTGAGAACTCTTATTTCTCATTTTCTTAACTTTGCTCGAATTTCGATATATAAAGATTTTTTAGGTGGCACTGATGCGGGTGAATAAAAATTAAGTTAAAATGGACTAAGAGTGTTATAATCTCAATCATCATCATCAATACATATAATAAAATTGTGGAAAAGTGATGTCTGTACAATTAAAATATGTAGAAAAAAATTAGCAGGTGTTATTATTATCGAGAAATCGAGAGAAACCATTTTTTTCTCTTAAAAGCTCCCCCCCTCCCACTTCCCGAACTCCGATTGACCGTAATTTATTTTTCCTTACATTTTTATCATATCCTTTTCTAATGGGTTTCATCCTACTGCGATTTTTTTTTGTTTCAAAAATTATCTACCCTGGTGTATAGGTAAATTTTCCACATAAAATGTCCTTTAAATTATGTCGTATTATATTTTTAACCCCCGACGCAAAAAGACTGGTGTTACCTATGTGTTTGACCGCTATGTATTTCTGTGTGTGTGTGTGTCTGTCTATGGCACCGTAGCTGGCTAACAGGTAAACCGAATTAGATGCGGTTTTTTTTTGTTAGGCAGAATATTTTCCGACGCTGGTTCTTAGATAAAGTGTATCAAAATTGGTTCATCCACTTATTATACCTACATAGGGGTAAAAGTGGGAATGAAAAAAATGAAAGTTATAATTTATTTTTAAAGATCGTCGGGAAGTTTATGAAATTATTTATTCCTTTTTCTATACACTTTTCTTCGTCTAAACGGTTTAGTTACGTGCTCTCTCTCTATTCAGCCTTTAGTTACGTGCGTGAGACAGGAAAGATCTAATTTGGATTTGTTTCTGGATTTGATAAAAACTGAGTATCGATTAAGCTGATCAGTGGCTACTGGCTACACCATAGATTATTAAAAACATCCGTTTAAGAAAGGAAGGAAATAGAATTTGCTCCTCTCCCCCCCCCCCTGGTTCCTAAAAAATAATATGACATAATTTTAAAGAAATTTTACGTAGAATTAGTTAGGCATTTCTTTTTTGATTTTCGATATTATATACTAATCATAATTTTTAATTACAATATGTAGTAACTATTTGGTATAGGTTAGGCATTTCATTTCTTGATTTTCTTTAATAATTTGGTACGTAAGTTTTTTAGCTCAGTTTAGTAAGAAATTTTAATAACAATTCTTTTAATTATTTATGGTAGTACAACAGTACAGTATGGTTGTACGTATTTACTCAATAATTGTATGTTAAGTAGTAATTCAGCATGGGCGTAGCCACGGTGGGGCTGGGTGGGGCGCTTACCCTGGCTTTGATCTGGTAGGTACTAATTGTGAAGGGGAGTGGGCGTGGGCGTGGGATTGGGACTGAACGTGGCATATGGCGTGGGAGTGCGAGTGGGCGCGGGAGTGGGAGCATGAAAATAAAAATGATTTTTTATTGTTGCCCCACCCTGAGCCCATGGTCATAGGTCCCATAGTCACTATTCGACGCGAACGAAGTCGCGGGGACAGCTAGTAGACAAATATAATCAGAAAGCTTTGAACTCCTAAGCTCAACCATAAAAGATAGACATTTATGATGTCGGGAGATATTTTTTATATAATATGGAGAACATTTCTTTCATACTTGATTTCTGTGTAGCTTTAACCATTAAGATACACGCATTAAGAACGCACACGCGACGAAAGCTTAAAAATGGAGTTGCTGCTCTGCTCACGAATATGAAAAATAATTGTACCAAGTTTCGTTTAAATCCGTCGAGTAGTTTTTGTTTCTATAACGGTTATACAGACAGACAGACGGACAAACATTTTTGACGTCGATGTCGATCTCTAATCACCTCGTGATAGTTATTTAGGAAATATATTTCATGTGCAGAATTGACCTCTACAGATTTAATATAAGTAGGTATACATATATTTAGATTCCAATTTCCATGTAACGTTAAATTCGACTATACAATAACTAACAGACAACGCAGGTTACTCTCGTTTCCGTAAGTTGAGGCGGCTACATATTCGGTCCTAATAACATGACTTTTTGTGAACGAAACGACAGCGCGGTTTAATTCGATGGCAACACCATCAGAAAAAAGGAAATATTTTTAACTTTGAATAATAATTCCTTTATCAATAACTGCGTTAAAAACAACCGACTTCAAACTTGCACTTGCAACATTTACAAATACAGACATAAATGCTCATAAAATAAAAACTACTGGGCCTATCCGAATAAAATTTTTATGGGACCAATTCGACACTATCCCGCATCGAACAAAAAAAGAATCACGTAAATCGGTTCAGAAACCACGGAGTAATCGGTGTACATACATAAAAAAAAAAAAAAAAAAAAAAAAAAAACATACCGGCCGAATTGATAACCTCCTCCTTTTTTTTGAAGTCGGTTAAAAAATATTATGATTTACACTATTAATACTATTTTAACATTAACACAAAATATAAGACTGTGAGTGTGTAAAAATAAATCCAGCTAGTTTCACATCACACTTATGTTTATAATTAGGTATACGACATGAAAATATATTAATTACCAAGCAATAATCATACAGATAAATACTGAACAAAAGTATTAACAGTCAAAGTATATTTTTACTAACAGCATGTAAATGATGAAGGAATAATAATTATCAACGAACTAACCTTTTTGTATTAGAGTCCCGCCTCGTGATCGAATTATTAAAACACGAAGATTTTTAAAAATGTAACCAATGAACACAATCAATATTAGATTACCTAACTGTAATGGTGTCTAGTTTGACTTAAAATAATATACATCTACCCTCACTTTTAAAAATGTAGTATATTCACACGAATTATATAAGCGCACCTTATAGGGAAGGGAAGATTTATTATGGGTTAAAGAGTTAAATAAATAAATAACATAATTATATTTAAATTATTAATTTTTAACATTGTGTTCAGTAGTGTTAACATGTAAATTGATTTGATTTTTACGAAATCTCATAGATGGCGCTGAATCAAATTTGTCTTTATAGTACTAAGATTCATTAAACAGTTTCTCTGCCCAAATTACGTAAATGACGTAGTTTTTATAGTGTAAAGCTAGATAATAGCATGGCTTACTCAAAAACAACATTTAAACATGAGTCTTTAGATTGTACGCTGTCGTAGTACACGGAATACGTAAGAAAAGTAAAGGTTCACAGCTCCTCCCCCGGAGGTGATAGCATGATAATATGTTTAAAAAAACCTCACACGACCTGTTAGTAATATTCATGCAAAATTTGAAGTCAATCTATGCAGTACTTTTCGAGATTAGCTCGGACAAACATACAGACAAACAGACAAACAGACAAACAGACAAACAGACAAAAATTCTAAAAACTATATTTTTGGCTTCTATATCGATTATAGATCATGGATTATGTATTCTTTTAAAAAAATATTCAATGTACAGTTTTGACTTTCCTACGATTTTATTATATGTATAGATGTTGCAAGTGCAAGTTTGAAGTCGGTTGTTTTTAACGCAGTTATTGATAAAGGAATTATTATTCAAAGTTAAAAATATTTCCTTTTTTCTGATGGTGTTGCCATCGAATTAAACCGCGCTGTCGTTTCGTTCACAAAAAGTCATGTTATTAGGACCGAATATGTAGCCGCCTCAACTTACGGAAACGAGAGTAACCTGCGTTGTCTGTTAGTTATTGTATAGTCGAATTTAACGTTACATGGAAATTGGAATCTAAATATATGTATACCTACTTATATTAAATCTGTAGAGGTCAATTCTGCACATGAAATATATTTCCTAAATAACTATCACGAGGTGATTAGAGATCGACATCGACGTCAAAAATGTTTGTCCGTCTGTCTGTCTGTATAACCGTTATAGAAACAAAAACTACTCGACGGATTTAAACGAAACTTGGTACAATTATTTTTCATATTCGTGAGCAGAGCAGCAACTCCATTTTTAAGCTTTCGTCGCGTGTGCGTTCTTAATGCGTGTATCTTAATGGTTAAAGCTACACAGAAATCAAGTATGAAAGAAATGTTCTCCATATTATATAAAAAATATCTCCCGACATCATAAATGTCTATCTTTTATGGTTGAGCTTAGGAGTTCAAAGCTTTCTGATTATATTTGTCTACTAGCTGTCCCCGCGACTTCGTTCGCGTCGAATAGTGACTATGGGACCTATGACCATGGGCTCAGGGTGGGGCAACAATAAAAAATCATTTTTATTTTCATGCTCCCACTCCCGCGCCCACTCGCACTCCCACGCCATATGCCACGTTCAGTCCCAATCCCACGCCCACGCCCACTCCCCTTCACAATTAGTACCTACCAGATCAAAGCCAGGGTAAGCGCCCCACCCAGCCCCACCGTGGCTACGCCCATGCTGAATTACTACTTAACATACAATTATTGAGTAAATACGTACAACCATACTGTACTGTTGTACTACCATAAATAATTAAAAGAATTGTTATTAAAATTTCTTACTAAACTGAGCTAAAAAACTTACGTACCAAATTATTAAAGAAAATCAAGAAATGAAATGCCTAACCTATACCAAATAGTTACTACATATTGTAATTAAAAATTATGATTAGTATATAATATCGAAAATCAAAAAAGAAATGCCTAACTAATTCTACGTAAAATTTCTTTAAAATTATGTCATATTATTTTTTAGGAACCAGGGGGGGGGGGAGAGGAGCAAATTCTATTTCCTTCCTTTCTTAAACGGATGTTTTTAATAATCTATGGTGTAGCCAGTAGCCACTGATCAGCTTAATCGATACTCAGTTTTTATCAAATCCAGAAACAAATCCAAATTAGATCTTTCCTGTCTCACGCACGTAACTAAAGGCTGAATAGAGAGAGAGCACGTAACTAAACCGTTTAGACGAAGAAAAGTGTATAGAAAAAGGAATAAATAATTTCATAAACTTCCCGACGATCTTTAAAAATAAATTATAACTTTCATTTTTTTCATTCCCACTTTTACCCCTATGTAGGTATAATAAGTGGATGAACCAATTTTGATACACTTTATCTAAGAACCAGCGTCGGAAAATATTCTGCCTAACAAAAAAAAACCGCATCTAATTCGGTTTACCTGTTAGCCAGCTACGGTGCCATAGACAGACACACACACACACAGAAATACATAGCGGTCAAACACATAGGTAACACCAGTCTTTTTGCGTCGGGGGTTAAAAATATAATACGACATAATTTAAAGGACATTTTATGTGGAAAATTTACCTATACACCAGGGTAGATAATTTTTGAAACAAAAAAAAATCGCAGTAGGATGAAACCCATTAGAAAAGGATATGATAAAAATGTAAGGAAAAATAAATTACGGTCAATCGGAGTTCGGGAAGTGGGAGGGGGGGAGCTTTTAAGAGAAAAAAATGGTTTCTCTCGATTTCTCGATAATAATAACACCTGCTAATTTTTTTCTACATATTTTAATTGTACAGACATCACTTTTCCACAATTTTATTATATGTATTGATGATGATGATTGAGATTATAACACTCTTAGTCCATTTTAACTTAATTTTTATTCACCCGCATCAGTGCCACCTAAAAAATCTTTATATATCGAAATTCGAGCAAAGTTAAGAAAATGAGAAATAAGAGTTCTCAAGGATCGTTAGAGATAAGAGGCTTACTATTGACCGAAAACAACATGTGTTATGCCGAACCTGAAACCGCTTCATAACGAGAATTGCGGCTCACAGCTGACCGCGAACGGCATGTACTATCCTGTGAGACCGAAACCTTCACTGAGAGGGTATATATAACGTCTCACAGCTGATCGCAAATGGCATATTGTACTATCCCGTGAGACCGAAACCCTCACTGAGAGGGAATTACGTCTCACAGCTGCTGATCACGATCGTCATATTTTATCTCGAGAATTCTGAAACTTTTACTCAATATGAAGACCGTTTGACAAATAATAGGGTGCACCATAATATTATTCGATCTCTCGAAGATGAACATGAGCATAAATTAGAGTAGGGACGCGAATATTAACCATTATTTGAGACAAGAACGATTAATAAGTTTGTTTAATGAAAGATTAAGAATTGAAACTATTGGTCTCTTTAAACGGACGAATAGCGAGAGGCCCGTCTTACTGCAGACAGATTTCGACATAGTCTTAATGACTTAGAGGTAAACATAGAAGATCAATCTACAAATGCGGTGGTGTGGTCCGACAAAATAATATAAAAGTGGGTTTGCTTATAACCTCACAATTGATTACAGATCATCTTCTGTATAGGCGATATTAACGTAGTATGTTCTTTTTGTAATGCTTTAAAGTGGAGTAAGGAGTCGGCTTTCGTTTGAAGATACGCCGTTTGAAGATACGCCGGAACCTTTGAAATCACTACTTTTAAGTTTTAGAGGAACATGTGCAATCTAAACAGTTCTTAGACAATATTAGCTCTTATAGTATTGCGTTTTAAATGATCCTTTGGTGCTCAACAATTATCAGATGCTCCTATCATTCTTACTTTTAAGATACAAGGTCAAGTTTATCATTTGATAGGATCCCTTTTGCCTGAAGGCCAACCTAAGTTTCTTTAAATATATTTTGTATTCGACTACGACGAATAATCGAATACAAGAAATTGTAGGGGCTTGTTATGTGCGGGTGTAATAAAAGATGAATAACTACGCAAAGGTTATATTTCGTTAACTACATATATTTATTCGGTATGTAATTAATATTCGACCTAATGCGACCAACCCGCGTCCCGACAAGCCCTTAACTAACTGTGCATAACGCACAAACTGTTTATATACGAGTTACATTGTGAACCTATGGTGGGAACTTTCTTAGTAGGTACTACACTTGAAATATTTCGGTAACTCGTAAATTGGCTTGTCGTCGCTACATCATTCCCCCCTTAAAATAAAAAGGGTATACAAGTAAAAAAATCTTACAATAAAATTAAACAATAAACAAAGGGGTATATATAAAGTGTCGCTATATAAGATTACAAAATGTTTACAATATAAAGTATAAAAAATGTTCACAATATAAATCAATCATAACGTATACAAGTGGTTAAAAGTTAACACCTAATTTCGTTAAACTATTTATGTTATTATAAAAACTTGGTTGGGTCTTCTAAGTGGCGTGCGATAATTGTTACACGTCATCTAACACTTAGTAACATTAACATTTCAAATCCCAATACGTTCTTTACACTTGTATCGTTTAATATTACAAAGGCTACTACTAAACACTCAAAAGCCATAAATCAAAAGTACTTAAATTTCTAAGTAGTAAACATTTCAATCAAAACTCAACACAAACATAAATTTGAAATACCATACCATACTTAAAACGTTAAACAATGAACTCGTTTCAAAATTACTTAAGTTCTATTATTTATTAAATACGATGTGTTGATTACTAAGTATTTATTATACATTTCTATGAAGTCTTATGAATACTTATAATCATCGTAATTCTAATAAATATAAAATAGTTGAAAAAATTACAAATGCTATAATATATTACCTATTACCTAAATCGTACTGGTAATCGTATAGCTCTTCCACTACGCGTGGTATGTGTATTAGGCAATTCGCTACTTGGAATTAATTGTAATGGAACCTCAGTATCTGCCCCAGATGTCGTATCACTATCATCATTCAAATAATATGCAGGTTTTAGACGGTCTACAGATATTCTAACTTTCCTGCCAGTCATTTGAATGTAAAATACCTTTTCCTCTCGACTCAACACACGATAAGGACCGTCGTATGTTGGTTGTAAAGGCTTACGTACTGCGTCGTTTCTTACAAAAACATAATCGCACTTTTCTAAATCGGGGTGAATAAATATGTTCCGTCTTTCATTCTGCCTAATAGCTACTGACTGATATTTCCTAATAGAGTCTCGTAATTTACTTACATACTCAAGACTGCTATCTATTTCTAAACTCGATTTTTTATCGTAATAATCACCTGGTAATCGTAAAGTTGTTCCGTACGGAATTTCTGCTGCGCTTATGCCGGTATCACTTCTTACTGCTGTTCTAAGTCCTAGCAACACAGTTGGTAATTCCGTAACCCAAGATGATGATATATTGCATAAGCGAGCCGTTAATGCCGCTTTCAGCGACCTATGCCAACGCTCTACCGCCCCGTTACTCTGTGGGTGGTAAGGTGTCGTACGCAACTTATTAATACCTAATAATTTCATTAGTGTAGCAAATAATTGACTTCGAATTGGCGTCCTTGATCGCTTGTTAGCTTTTTCGGACAACCGAAACGAGAGATCCATCTTTCATATATTACACGCGAAATCGTTTCAGCAGTTATATATCTCGTAGGAAAACATTCTGGCCATCGCGTCCCCTTATCACTATGGTTAGGCAATACGTCCTAAAACCTTCGGGTGAAGTGGGTAAAGGTCCAATTAAATCAACATGAATATGTTCAAACCTATCGCACTGCGGAAACGATCCTAAACCTGACATTGTATGTCGATTAAACTTCGATCGTTGACATTCAATGCATGTTTTAACTTTTAACCCATTGGCCAACGTGACGAATCATATTTGGCCAATAAAAACGATTTTGAATCAATTTGCGTGTAGTCCTTATTCCGGGATGACATAAATTATGTACACTATCAAAAGCAATACGTCGAAATTTATCAGTCAAATAGGGTCTAATTTTATCATTATCTAAATCACAATTAATAAATGTACCGCTTTCAGGTAACATAATTTTCTTTGACCTATTATAAGCGTCTTTCGAATTAGATAATTGTAACATATAAGAATCTTGTTGTTGATTCTAAGCAAGTTCTGCGTAATCTATTACAGTGGGACAACTTATTGTTGCGACTCGTGATAACAAATCTGCAACGACATTATCTTGCCCACTAACGTGTTTCAAATCCGTTGTGAACTCACTAATGAATATCAAGTGTCGTGTACGTCTGGGTAACTCTTTCTCGCTATTTACTTTAGAAAATGCATAAATTAACGGTTTGTGATCCGTATACACCGCTAACTGTCGTCCTTCGACCATATTCCGAAAATGACGAATAGCCAAGTAAATTGCTAATAACTCCCTATATACGTACTATACTTGCGTTCAATCTTAGATAGATTCTTAGAAAAATAACCTACATGAGTATCCGATGCGTCCGTCATAAGTGCGAGCGATGCATCGGCCCTAGGGTGCTAAAAAAATCTGCACTTTATAAACAAAAACATAAGTTGAGTTACCTTGGCGATAATAAATAACCATTTTTACGGTCGCCGTAAACTAAGATCTAAAGTCATTAACTTAGTACCAAATGTCTTAATTACACTAAACTACACTTTATAATCACTACACAGTACACTCACTCGCGGATTGGTTATTTTTCGACACTGGTAAAATTATTAAAAGTCGGCTCTCCTGCTGCTTCTGCCACGCACAAGGTTGACGATAGTACAATCTGGCGATATGCTTAAAGCAGTAATGAAAAAACATAGCCAATTGGGATTTTTCTGTTTTGATATCCCTGCACGATCGCGACTTCGGGATGCGGAGCGATGCGTGCGATTTCCGTACTTTCGACCGCTAAACGATTTGCCTCTCGAGCCTGCACATTCCAGCTGGTTTAGCCGCTGCTTTAGTTGTGCTAACTGCTCGAGAAGGTTTAACTGTACCGACGAAACTGCTGTAACTGGAACTGCCGGATTCATTTTGAATTAAATTTTAAACAAACGATATCTATGCAATTCACTATATAATAATGTTCACTTTTCGTCGGGGGTCACCAATGTAGGGGCTTGTTATGTGCGGGTGTAATAAAAGATGAATAACTACGCAAAGGTTATATTTCGTTAACTACATATATTTATTCGGTATGTAATTAATATTCGACCTAATGCGACCAACCCGCGTCCCGACAAGCCCTTAACTAACTGTGCATAACGCACAAACTGTTTATATACGAGTTACATTGTGAACCTATGGTGGGAACTTTCTTAGTAGGTACTACACTTGAAATATTTCGGTAACTCGTAAATTGGCTTGTCGTCGCTACAAAATCAATATTTCTCGAATTTAAAACTGAACTCATTTCACAATTTTAGAACATGTTAATTCATCAGGTTAATCCGTATATATGCGTTTTAAATCGACATTAGAAGCTTTTCCTCAAGATGGTGATATTAATATAAAATTGGTATAAATGCCGATAGACGGAAGTCTATCAGCACTCAGGAATTCCCTGAGCGTGTTATAACGCCCAGGCCACAGTATTACAATTTTTCCTACAGTAGGGCGACGAATGTATTTTCACATAGCAACGGAGGGGAACTCGTGGGGGGTAAAGTGACGCGGGCCACGTACCACAAACATGTTTAGTTTGTGGTACCGAGCGCGAAAGAAAGTCATCGTGTTTTTAGTAAAGTTACTATGTAAACTTACGTAATTTATTACTTAGGTACATATTCTATAATGGTGCGCTCAAACTGTTAATCTACATTTAATTTAGATTATTATTTTAATTACTAAAAAATGTAGAATTTAAATCACATTCATTCATGTTTTCCTCAGATATTCGATGTCTATGATTTTCGATGATTTTAAGATTTTTTTATCAGAGTATTCAATTTTAATGTAAGTAGTTAAATTTTATAAGAGACAATTAAGAACATTCAAAAATAAAGTGACACGTATTTTTTTTAAACGACGAATGACGAAAAACGACCGAATCGCGGACGAAGTCGCGGGCAACAGCTAGTATTTTTATATTTTTGTATGAAACTTGGTTTATAAAAAAATACTGTCTGAAAGGCCATTTCATGCAGATTATAAAAACATTAATGAAATAAATGAAATGAAAATAAGTTTATTATGGACACAAAAAAACGATACAATTTAGTTAAAAAAAAAAGGAACTTAAAAGATAATATTATGCCATAATTAGGCCAACCACTCAGTGTGTTATCACTGATTTTCAGTGGCCGCCTTAGGATGTCTTATTGACAGTAGATGTATTTCCGTTCAGACTAAGGTATCCAACACAGACATAGATAGACTACGCAAGTACCGCGATCTGTATGAAAACCAAGCGTGTCATATTTTTTGTACTGACCTTGACGCGTTATGACGTCACGAGCGCTTTTTAGTGATGGTAATTTCATTTTACGCTAAATCGATTAGGACGCCACTCGCGCGGCGATTCTAGTATCGTCCTATCCCATCGAAGTAAATCGAAAGAAATCAGATCAAACTAGATCTATGTCTAAGAGGTAATTAAATAAATGAATCGTAATCGATTACTAAATCGATTCAAGACAGAAAAATGATAATTACCATAGACAGAGGAATGATAAAATAAATTTATAAACCTTTTAATATTCTAACAAGTAAACTAATGTGTTTTAGCTTTTTCTTACATATGCCCATTGAGTTACCGTGTACTACGTACTAGAGAGGCCATCGAAAGAAAGTAATGAAACTGTCAATCAATGATCTTTATGTCCCGTTGCATCAATCCATTTTTCTTTTATGTTCGGGTTACTTGGAAAACTGAAAAAACAAACATAGTCTAAGCAATAAGGAGTTTTGACAAAAAAAATCTATGCCTTTTTTTCTGAAAAATTGCTCCTTCAAATTATCATTTTTCTGTTCGATTATAAAATCGATTAGAATCGAGAACTGTTGCATCAAATGAACATCACTAACCACAAAATTGGACAGAAAAATGAGAACAGAAAAATGAGAAGACGCTATTCATTGCTTGTTATCATACGACTCGATCTTTACCGTGCCAAGTAAAAGCCGCAATGTATTCCGAATCATTTCGTATGATTTGGTATCCGTGTTTGTCACGATCGTTTTCCACAGATATTCTTTATTTGATTTTAAAATAAATAGTGCATATTTTGATTAGAAAATTACTTACCGGTGGAAGGAAACATCTCTGCTAACTCGGCCACTCACAGCTGTGGAGTTTCTACAGTTTATAACGGCGTAATTCGGCATTTTACTTTATTCAGCTACACGTCTTTCCTTGGCGAACTGCAAGCGCGGACTGAGTGTAGGCCAGCGTCAAGTAAGTTTCATAATCTTAGTTTGGACACGGGAAGTACATACACTCGCTTAGTCTATCTTGATACATGTCTGTGGTATCCAACAATATGCAAGTATAAATATAATTGAATCGATATATATCTATACTAATATTATAAAGAGGAAAAGTTTGTAAGTATGTATGTAAGTATGTATGTATGTATGGTTTTCACGCAAAAACTACTGGACCGATTTCAAAAATTCTTTCACCATTAGAAAGCTGCATCTTTACTGAGCAACATAGGCTATATTGCATTTTCAAAAAAATTAGAGATCCTTACCAAAAATGCAATAATGTAACCCAAGGTGTAAAAAAATCCTCAATAAAACTTCTGTCATCGCGTGCGCTGCGGAATCTATTGAAGATAGAACAAAAAAATGTTCTACAGTATTATAGAATGGATCAATATCTACAAGAAAGTCCGCGATACCATATGTCCATCTTCAGTAGTTATGTTACTACAACAACTTTTTTACGTTTTCAAAGTAAATAGAAGTGCCGACAGTAATCAAACCATGTTATCCATACACATATATTAATCCTTATCCCATTAAATGATGTTTTATTATAGACTGTTTCAATACCAGCAAAATACTTTTTAAATGAAAAGAATTGGATATTCCATTCAAAAGATATAACGAATTTAAAAGTGTCAATCTACAGAAAATAGTAGGTATACTGTTCGAGCAGGCCGTAGTGCGGGGGTCACGGAGGAATTGTACCAATATGCGTCTTGACGGAACACAGTGGGGTTTTGGTCGGTAGGAATCCGACATAACCCACGGCCCCTCCCCTGGAGGCCGTGGGTATCTATGAAAGATTTCCCCACTAAAACAAAAAAAAAAAGGCCGTAGTGCGGGACGGGGTAAAGGTGATTTTCATGTCCGACCTATAGTAGACTTTTCACTGTAAAGATATCGCTATCTATGCGGGTGAAACCGCAGGGCATTGCTAGTATAATATATTCAGATATTGATACATACATATTTATATTTATATGAAATTTGTATAAATGAGTGTATTTTGACAAAAAGAAAATTGATCAATAAAGGACAATTGGATGGGGTTAAAATTTCTGATTGCGCTTTTGAATGTCAAGAAGATAAGACTTCAGTTTGTTTTTAAAAGAGAATAAACTTTGCTGGGAACGAATAGGCGGCGGTAGGTCGTTCCAGCATTTTGAAGCTTGGTATCTAAAACTCCCCCTAAATGCGGATGTTCTGTGAAGAGGTATTTCTAATAAAGAAGTTGCGTGACGAGTCTGGTAGGCTGTATTATGATCCGCCAGCCATTTCAGTTTGTCGTACAAATACACAGGCACTCTGTACTTTAAAACATTAAATAGAAGCGTGGCCAGATGCACGTGGGTACGGTACTCCATTTTTAGAGAATTGTTATTCGACAAAAATGGTGTTACATGATCACGGTAGGGTATTTCATAACAAAAACGGGCACAGGCGTTTTGCACCCGTTGCGCAATTTTTTTCGTGGATGTAAGCAATCTAGGCCCAACTACCGTATCAGCATAATTAAATTTGGATAATATAAGTGATTCACATAACAATTTTCTAACATTAACACTTAATGAATGTCTAATAGGGTGGAGTGAAAAATATTTTTTTTCATTTTCGTTTCGGCATACCTGTAAAAAGATGTCATTATTGCTCATAAATACACATGCAAAATTATACTTTGCAGATGATACATTTAGAGGTGCCCCCAACATCATGAACTTTCAGAAATTCAAAAAATTTAGTCGAAAATCATTAAAGTTTAATTTTGACAAATTAACGCTAAATCAGATTCTGTGTTATCTCGTTGGTTGCCAACGGGAAGACACATAATACATAATATTTCAATATATAAAAAAGTGGCTATCGCTGGCTACCAGTGGCTCTGGTCGGTGGCCCGTTTGCGCCGAATCTTATTGTAGGAAACGTTGATTTTGAACAGTGCCGTTAAGGAAATAACACTAATGTTAGTAATATTTCTTAGTTATATTTTACGCGTAAATACAATTAAGATCATAATTTAATATTTTTGATGTGAGTTCTATCTATAATTCCGCTTTGTTACAGTAAAGTGTTGGAAGTCAAAATACGACAAACGACATGTTGTCCTGTATTTTGTTTGCCAGATAAGTACCCAGTGTCTCAATTACCAACTTATACTGATGCTAAGAAACTATTACTTATTTATTAGATATGAATTTAAACCTGATAAAATAACAAAATTCATGATTTATCCGAAAGATTAGCTACGGAAATGTTTGATGTGTGGCGAAAAGCATCGCTTCCCACTATTAGCTTTAATAGAGTACTACAACTTATTCGACACACCATATTCGATGAATATAGACGCTTATTAAAAGCTTATCAAGACCGACAAACTAACAAAAAAGAACAAGAAAAGATAACTGAAGTATTTTGTCACTCAGTACCAAAGGTTATTTGATATTTGAAGTTGCAAATGCATTTTTTTTTAATTCTCTTGTACTTGCTCAAAAAATTATGCCAAATTAACTATGTGGCAAGAATGTTAGAAAACTGAGCCTCTGACTTCTAATTTATCTGAAGAAACCTTAAAAGACATCGTGAAAAGCGGTTTGACTACGTTTCAGAATATCAAAGATTTTCTATGCCTTGCCCAGGCCGTAAAGCATATTATCAAATGTGTGACATAAGCTTCAAGTGCAGTTTGCTGAGAAAGTAAACAAAATGATTTTATAATGGCAAGAGCATCAGTATCACAACTGCTAATGCCTAATTTTGAAAAAAAAAACAGCGTTATCTATACTAATATTATAATCTATACTAATATTATAAAGCTGAAGATATTGTTTGTTTGAATGCGCTAATCTCAAGAACTACTGGTCCGATTTAAAAAGTTCTTTCGGTGTTAGATAGCCCATTTATCGAGGAAGGCTATAGGCTGTATATCATTACGCTTAGATTAACAGGAGCGGTGCCACGCGGGTGAAACCGCGAGGCAACCGCAAGCGCAGCTAGTACTAAATAATTACTTATTTCTGATATTTTCATTCCTCTATAATATCATTTTCATTAATGAAATACGTTAAAACAACTAATCAGGCTATTATTTAGTGTATCACAAAGAAGTTTGTTATATAATAGACTTGGAGGCCATAAAAATACTGTGATTAAAAAATAAATCAAAGTTTGCGAAAAAATCAAATTTTTCTAATTTTCAATTGGGTTGGGGCACCTCAAAACATCAAGACAGGTAAACAATATTTTGTATGCTGAATTCACTCATTAAAAGGCACCTTTCTGTCGCTATGCCTTTTGAAAAAAATAAAAAAAAATTTCTTTCATACATTATCACTCCACCCTAATGTCTAATACGATAGAGCAGTTTTAGCCGATAGAAACAATTTTTTGATATGTTTAAGATATGCTTGTTGAATCTCAAACACATGTAACATATATCTTACCTTTTTCAATGTGAAATAAATTATAGAAAGTACAGGAACGTTCGTCAGCGCAGCGTAGGGGACGGCTAATAGACCCGAAAAATAAGCAATAACATAAAACAAAAACCGGCCAAGTGCGAGTCGGGCTCGCGCACAAAGGGTTCCGTAGCAGCAAATATAATAAATTACAGTTAAATCAACCTATCTCAAAAACTATAAGAGATACTTTGATCAAACCAAAAATCGTTGAAAGAGTTAATTAGCATGCATCACCTCTATTTTTTTTAGAATTTTATACCCCGTAGTTATAAAAATAGAGGGGGGGGGACATACTTTTTACGACTTTGAGAGCTGATATCTCAAAAACCGTTCACTTTAAGAAAAATGTTTTTTAGAAAACTTTATATCATTTTAAAAGACCTTTCCATTGATACCCCACACGGGTATGTACATCGAAAAAAAAAATTTCATCCCTCAGTTACATGTATGGGGGGCCCCACCCCCAATTCTTTTTTTTACTATTTAGTGTCATATTTTTGTAGCGGTTCATACAACACATATTCCCATCAAATTTCATCACTGTAGTACTTATAGTTTCCGAGTAAATCGGCTGTGACAGACGGACAGACGGACAGACGGACAGACGGACATGACGAAACTATAAGGGTTCCGTTTTTGCCATTTTGGCTACGGAACCCTAAAAACCAGTCAAGTGTGAGTCTGACTCGCCCATCGAGTGTTTCGTACTTATTTGTCCTATACCATATTATCTTGTCTGGTGGGACCTGGTTAACTGATACACACACACTTTCGTCTTTATAATATTAGTGTGATTTTTTATCATCATGGAATACATGATATTCTGTACTAGCCATATCTGTCAACTGTTCTTAACATTATTTTGGCTACTACTACTATATCGTGTGTTCCAAAGCTAGAAGGTCTAAAAGAACTATAGGTACACATGCATTTGAGGTATGGAAGGCATATCCGAATGTCACACGAGGATTTGAAGCACTTTACAGTGGCAAATATGCAGACAGTGAAATTGAAAAGTTTGTGATTACAATGCATGATAGGTAAGGACGGTCACGATATTTTAAGGATACTCTTATCCAGAACTTATATTTTTTTATAATTATTATAATTACATGTTTGTTTTTCACATTGTACCCCGCTGTGACAGTAAATGAGGGTCGCAAACAAATTTTTAACAAAAATGGACAGGCAAATCGAAAATTTGCCTCCCACAGAAGCTGCCCTTAAACAACACACCTTAAGGGCAGTTTTACAGGCTGTATGTATTTAGGGACCTAAAAAAATCAAAATATTCCTTGCCCATCTGAAATAAAAAGAAAAGAGAAGCTTTGAATTGATAAGATGTCAGTGCGTGAAATCTTGCAATTCCAGATTGAAGTGTTTTATACACCAGCTCAAATGTACCGAATTATGTAATTGTGGAGGTGGTTGTCATTATTATTAATACAAAAACGTTCTATTATTATATATCTTTATTTTTAACAATGTTACCTGACTTCATTTATAATTTAAAGATGATAAAAAATCACACTAATATTATAAAGACGAAAGTGTGTGTGTATCAGTTAACCAGGTCCCACCAGACAAGATAATATGGTATAGGACAAATTAGTACGAAACACTCGATGGGCGAGTCAGACTCACACTTGACTGGTTTTTGTTTTATGTTATTGCTTATTTTTCGGGTCTATTAGCCGTCCCCTACGCTGCGCTGACGAACGTTCCTGTACTTTCTATAATTTATTTCACATTGAAAATGGTAAGATATATGTAACATGTTAATGTTTTTATAATCTGCATGAAATGGCCTTTCAGACAGTATTTTTTTATAAACCAAGTTTCATACAAAAATATAAAAATATACTGGTTTGTTTGGATTTTGCTACTGCCAAAAGTTTATTATTTTAAAGATTGTGACATATTTTGCTACGGAACCCTAAAAAACTGTTATGGGGAATGAATCGGGCATCATCTAGTTACCTGATAACGACACCAAACTCGACTCAAAGGGCCAAATGAATCCGCCAGAATTTTTTTTCCGAGCGCCGGGCGCTCTGTTCTATAACCCCCCCTCCCTCCCTTCTGCCGGGGAGTAGACAATGGCTACCAGGCGATTTGGGCTTAGGTGGACGAGTACAACATTCGTACCAAATGGCATTGCTTTACTCAAAAATGTATACCTTTTCCCATAAGAAAACGGACTAATAATCGGTTAAGTGGTTTAAGAGTCCATTGAGGACAAACATTGTGACACGAGATTTATATAGGATATTAAGATAACTACATACCTAAAGATTTAAATATTACCTAGGCCATTACATGTCTTTACTGTTTTTGCAATATTATAATAAGTATCGCATCTATACAGGGTTACAGGAAAAGTCGATGTAGATCCGTTAAGGGCACATAGTACACATCATTTCTGAATGATTTCACTACGGAACCCCCCATCCTAAACTTAACCGTTTTCGAGATATTCGAGTTTTAATTTTTTTATGAAAATGCCCAATTTTTCGGCTATTCAATTGAATATTTTGAATTTTTTTGACTCTTATGATTATTTTTTTGGTTTTTTACATGAAGAATGAGATGCTTAATTACCTCAATGACTAAAATTGCACGTAAGTTAACTTAATAGGTCATGGTAGACGATTGAAACTTTAGAAAATAAGTACAAATTATAAAAAAATATTTTTCTTTTCTGGATATCTCAAAAAATTATTATGGCACTTGCTCTGCAGATGTGCTTAAAAACATCTACTTTTTATCAGCTATCCAACGAGGTATAACACTCTAGGGTATTTATTAACCTCAAAGGTGAAACTTAGTTTCTAAGGCTACATGGCAGTCAGAATAAATAGCCCTTATTTAATCTAATTAATTTGACTTAAGTTCAGCATCATCATTTCAGCCTACTTGCTTCCACTATTGAACATAGGCCTCCCTCGGCTAGGTACAACCTTCATGCATCCATCGATTAAGTTAATTTTCTTCTTATGTCGTTAGCAGCATTAATTATCCTTTCTTTGAGAACTTCCACTGACGATATGGGGTTGGGCTCACTGTAAACGAGGCTCTTCATGTGCCCACATACATAAAAATCAATGGGGGTCAGGTCGGGACATCTGGGTGGCCAGGGTAAAGGCCCACCTCGTCCAATCCATTTGTTAGGATAGTTAGTGTCCAACCATTCCCTAACGCTTCTTCTGAAATGAGCAGGGCAGCCATCATGTTGAAACCACATGTCCCGCAGTAATTGTAATTGGAGATCATTAGTAGGTCACTTAAGTCACACACATAAGTCGTGTGGGGATCCGAAAGCACAATATTTCGCATCTACCATGGACGAATCGCATGAGCAGACTAAAATGGATGGCAAGCAAACAAACGACCAAATACAAAACAATGGGCATGTTGTATCCCCAAACTTGTTTTTGCACATTATTTTTCTCACTCTCATCTGCATAAATCGTAAGTTGTCTCGCTCACACGCACCGGATTAACTTGAAGGACAATAGCCGAGGGACCCGTTAGACCTACTACCTGAACCTTTTCAACTATGTTTTTTTCTATGAGTTTAAATACAACCCTAGGTTGTTATACCTCGTTGGATAGCTGATAAAATGTAGATGTTTTTAAGCACATCTGCAGAGCAAGTGCCATAATAATTTTTTGAGATATCCAGAAAAGAAAAATATTTTTTTATAATTTGTACTTATTTTCTAAAGTTTCGATCGTCTACCATGACCTATTTAGTTAACTTACGTGCAATTTTAGTCATTGAGGTAATTAAGCATCTTATTCTTCATGTAAAAAACCAAAAAAATAATCATAAGAGTCAAAAAATTTCAAAATATTCAATTGAATAGCCGAAAAATTGGGCATTTTCATAAAAAAAATTAAAACTCGAATATCTCGAAAACGGTTAAATTTAGGATGGGGGGTTCCGTAGTGAAATCATTCAGAAATGATGTGTACTACATGCCCTTAACGGATCTACATCGACTTTTCCTGTAACCCTGTATATCAACAACTCGCGAATAAAATATTCGATTGCAAACTTGAAGGTCAAATTTGATGTAAACTCTTGATATTACAACCTATCATATTATTGTGTTAGCATGACAAATACATGCATATAAAAATAATATTCCTTAATGTATATGTATATCATAATGAGTAATCATTAAGACACGGCTTATGTTGTATCGTTCCATAGCTGATATCATATGATTATGATATAAAAGAAAATCTTCATCAATATACCCGTATACCTACGTTAATAAACTTAAATACAGTTTAAAATAATAAAAAAAATATCTTAAATATAGTTTAAAAAAGTATTAACTAAGTGTAATGCAAACTTTGAATTGAATTTGTTTTACACGATCGTACGCTCCCATTATATTATTATAAAATCCCAAAATCGAAAGTCATAGGTACAATATAAGAAAACTCTATAGCTTAAATGTTAATTTAGTTAATTTATTCTCGATCAAATACATACACAAAAACATACGAATTTAGACCGGACCGCCTTCGTTTTTGGAAACGTTGCTGAAAAAAAATGTTTTTAAGCAAGTCATGCTGTCTGATCTTATCTCAATCTGAATTTTCACAAGCTAATGCCTCGATTAACCATGACAATATTGCTATCTCTTATATCATGCCACATTTAATTATGATAACCTTCTTGATATTAGTGACTTATTGTGACGTCATTTCTTTTAGATTCAAAAATAGTGGAAGAATTAGAAATAATAATGTTTGAAAATATCTAAATAGAGTCCCGTTTTACCCTTTCAGTACGGAACCCTATAAATCACCTTTTTATTGTGCCATAAATGAATTATTATTGTACTGTCACCGATCCTTGATAAGTGAACATAATTTGAGTTGAAATTGTCCGTTTAAGTAAATGATAAGTCAATAATACTACAAACACACATAAGTGAAGTGAAGATAATATAAGCATGTTAAATATAACTCTGACAGTAGTCAGAGTTATAGAGTTAGAGTTAAATATAACTCTGACTGTCAGAGTAACATCTATCTAACTCCTTCGCAATTAATATGAAGATATGGGTGCTACTGCACCACTGTATGGAAACTTTACTTATGGAATGCTTCACAAAAAGGAACCGAGACAACAAACGATATTTTATCATTTATTTATTGATACTATGTGTAAACACACCTCTTCGATAGCTTATTCTTCGAATTGATACGACGAGGCTTCGCCGCATGAATGTTGGGCAAAACCTTATTTTGTTATTTGTTTAATTGTATCGTTTCATTCGTCATTAACACATGAAAATGCTTATAATGTTATATTATCTGTAATCTGAAAAATGTACTTGTGATTTAAATTTTTTTAAGCTATTGCATAGCTTCTATTAAGCTATTGCATAGCTTCTATCGCGGGCCTTGAGCGCGGGGACCGAATCCAGAAATTTAGTAACGAAAAACCTCACGCTCCCCACTCCGACGGGTGCGGAGGTGTGGCTTGAAGGCAAAGCATGCAATAGCTTTACCGCGGCAGTCCCCGAGTGCCACACGTCTTTTTTATTTAAAAATGCCATTTATATTACTTTGCTGTTTTAGTTACATGAATGTCCTTGTGAAACTATTTGCAGTTATTTTTCAAATGTTCTTATAACGGGAATGGCTAAATCGGTCGTAGTTTTGGGAGCAATTTAATAAAAACAAAGAAACAAATAAAAAAATTATTATTAAAAAAACAAAATACCCGACTGCACACTAAAAAAAGAGTAAAACACCCTCATGCGTGTGCCCGCAATCGGGCTGTATACTCGAGCATATCCCCCTCCGCACCGCGCCGCGCGCCGCATGCCAGGCCACGCCCTATCTTTTTGCTTGCTAACGCATGAGTTGCTTTGCGTTGACGCAGAATTAACATGTTCCCGTGGGAATTTTGAGAAAAAACGTATCCTATATTAATTACTCCCGTGATTGAAATGAATCTAATGATACCGCATACATATTTTTTTAAAGGGAAATTTAGAAAAAATATTATTATGTCTTTATCCCGTGGGACTTTTAGGATAAAATGTATCCTATGACACTCCCGTAATCAAGACAAATCTAACGATACCTCATACATCAAAACCCATCAAGCTGTTTAGGCTACAGGTGGTCACAAAGGAAAAGACATACATACATACTTACATACACTCGAAAAACATTACCCTCCTTCTTTGGCAGTCGGGTAAAAAACACGTGTGGCACTCGGGGACTGCCGCGGTAAAGCTATTGCATAGCGTGCCTTCAAGCCACACCTCCGTGCCCGTCGGAGTGGGGAGCGTGAGGTTTTTCGTTACGGAATTTCTGGAGTCAGTCCCCGCGCTCAAGGCCCGCGATAGAAGCTATGCAATAGCTTAAAAACCAAAAAAATCTTTATAATTCTACGAACCTTATCTTTCTTATTTTAATAAAAACAACAATTCGATTATTGGATAATTTGATTGATGAAAAGTGTAATAAATTATAATCTTATCTAAATATTTAGAGATCATCAATTACAAAAGAAGTGTTAATGTCACTTATGACTTGTCATTAGTGACAAAAAAGACATATTACAAAATATTGAAAACAACTTTTCCATTTGATGTTATCTTTGGCTTTACCCAAGAAGCTTATATCTAATACACTGGAGATTTCAGTATGAACATTAACTTGTAACAAGAAAATATGACGTTGAATGACGCCTGTATGTTTTTTTAGCCAAGTTAGGTGTGAAAGTGATAAAAAAACATACAGGCGTCATTCAAGGTCATATTTTCTTGTTACAAGTTAATGTTCATACTGAAATCTCCAGTGTATTAGATATAAGCTTCTTGGTCATTAGGTAAAGCCAAGAAGCTTATATTATCTAATACACTGGAGATTTCAGTATAAAAAAACTTTTTCTGGATAAAAAAACATACAGGCGTCATTCAAGGTCATATTTTCTTGTTACAAGTTAATGGTCATAGTGCAATCTCCAGTGTATTAGATATAAGCTTCTTGCTAATGACCAAAAAACAATTCATCAAAATGTCATGCCACAGCTTCTTCCTTTTTCTCTTGTTCCTTTTGTTGTTTGTGCTACAAGGAGGAAGCAAGGATCGGCGGAAATAACAGTATTACTTTAACAGTATAGCAGCCTAAGATAGCAGCCAAAAGAATTTTCCAAAAGCCTGTTATTATTCATGATAAATAAAGAGAATACATAATTGGGGCTATTCTACTAAGGGACTCTACTGTCTTTATATATATATTTTAATAAAGATACTTGGGAAAAGGCTTATTACACTACCCGATATGAAGGGCCCTGCATCTAGGGTGGGCGTGTTCCCTAGTTAGTGTGGCGCTTATTACACTTCTCTGCGAATTGGGCCCTAACTCAGTTTATACGCGAATGTCTAGAGAGATAAACGTATTGTTGCATTTTACATTATGCCGCCGTCAGTATCGAAACTTCAAAAAGTTGCTGTAGCAGTGGCAACCGTTGACGCAATAATAAATATTAAAAAAAGAAGAGAAAGATCTGGGTGAAAGAGTATTTGCGGTTACGTGAAAAGCTTTCAAATATGCAAATACTGAGCGTGCTTGAACCGGGAGTTTTAATGAATTAATTAGAGTAGGTGCAGAACAATTTGAACACTTGTTGAGTTTTAAAACAATTAAATAAACAATTGATTTAAACAATTTATTTATTTGTTAACATGGCGGTGTGATCACAAACATTTGGAACTTCCCTTTTAAGTTATATAAACCTGTAGTAGGGAAGTTTGGTGACACCTTACATACAAAAGCAGCCACTCCACGCACTAGTCGCGCGGCAACTGAGCTCCCTAACCGCCCTAAACGTTATTACATTACCCAATCTGCAGGGCGCTTAGGGAGCTAGGCAGATCGGGCAGACCCGATCGCCCTAAATCGGGACACTAACTCCCTAAGTCTTATTACACCACTCTTAGTTAGGGTTAGGGTCCCTAAAAATTGGGTGGTCTAATAAGCCTTTAACGATAGTCCGTACTTTATTTATTTATTTTTTAATGCAATTAACACCGGAAATATTACATTTGCTAATAGTGGGTTTGAATCCGTAAGTGTGCGAACTAATGTCGCTCGGCGTCTCTTTACTTGGTGAAGACCCGTGTCCCCAAGTGGAGTAAAGAGCAGATGCATTATGTATAGGTACATCTGTTTCACTGATCGATTTCTTTAGGGACAAGTAGGTGATCAGCCTTCTGTGTCCCGCCAGACCGAGATATTTTATTTTTCGTTTCCACCGGTAATCGAAAACAGGACCCCTCGGCTCACGCGTCAACCAATGTACCAAGGCAGCCAAGGAATATTTGAGTGCATATGACTTATGAGTGATCTGTAGAGGGACATGTGGTAGGTATAAAATAACAATTTTTTTTTGCTTTGCAATGGCCTTAAAATGTGAATGAAAATAAACCTATCCCGTCTAAAGTAATGTTGTCTCTCTTCTGCATTTCAAGAAATCAAAGTGCAAAGGGAGTGCGATTTGCAATTTAATGAAATACCTATTATTAAATTTCAAATCCCTAAACTACATATCCATGTTCCATATCACTACATAGTATAAAACAAAGTCGCTTTCTTTGTCCCTATGTCCCTTTGTATGCTAAAATCTTTAAAACTACGTAACGGATTTTGATGCGGTTTTTTTTAATAGATAAAGTGATTCAAGAGGAAGGTTTTAGTATATAATTTATTAGATTTTAGACAAAGCGGGCGAAGCCGCGGGCGGTAAGCTAGTAATTATTATGATACAAAAATATCTTAGTCACAAATGTAGGCATTTGTGTGATGATTGAAAAAAGACAATTAAATATGATAATGAGATAACAGAAAAGATAGATGATTGTTATTAGTAAAATGGGCCAGGATATGATAACATTACTTATGATAAAAACATATGTGCAATATAAAAAGGAAGGAAAATAAGAATTAGTCGCAGATTGGGCCCATTAATATAGTGATGAAGTCCGTCATTCTCTTACTTGCTACCGTTACCTGTGAGTATCTTTGAATTATAATATTATGTTAATTGAACTTTCAACGTAGTGAACATTTAATTAAATATTTTATTGTGCCTAGATAACTACCTACAATTGATTGATACTCAGACCCCCATGCTTCCCCATGATAAAAATTCTTGACAGGGCAGTAAGCCATAGCCAATTTTTTTTTCAAGAAAGTCTTTTTGATTTTAGACTATAACTGCTGACTGGAAATGCCTCCTAGCTGTTATGCTATTTTATCTGTGAATTTGCACAATTAAAATGAATATTTGAATAACATGTATTTCATATCATTATTATTTTTGAAGTGAAAACTTCTTTAGCGGCGTTGGGTATAAAATTTTAAACTCGCGTCAGGACACGTGACCTGATCGAAAAAGCGTAAGACGGATGGATATCAAACATGCTCAACGTTAATAATCAAGTTTTCACTTCTGCCGGCACTCCCGGAGTGCAACCCGTCTTTTTTTTTGTTTGCGTAAGGTCATGCGTAGAAAGTTATTTTATAGATTTTCATGTGCTCTTTTCGAATTTCCACTTGGCCACCTCGTAATATTTCTGCTCGTGTCACAATATTCGAAAAATTGTGTCGTTAAGTTTATTAGTTGTTACAGTATAACAGTTAATACTTTCCAAGTCATTTTCGAGGAAAATATCTGTGGACAAAATGAGAATATAATTAGATTGAAATTGGATTTTATTTGAATAATTTAAGCCCTACATGAAAAATAATGTCAATTGTACTCCACTGAAAATCAGCGTTGCAGCTGCAAAAGGCGCTGATATTCTGTATTTCCATTTTCAACACGAAATCAAATTCTTCCAAAAATATAATTATTGTCTCTTTTACTAGTTATGTTTAGATTTCGTCCTGTAATTTTTTCCTCTCTTATGTATATATAGAGTTACAACTGCACTTATAATAATTTTGCATTTACTACTGTCACCAAATAAAAAAAACACGATCCACTCATCATTTATTTCCAACAACTTCATTTAGCACTTGTATAATAAAAAAGTTCACCAATAGCAAGGATATTCCAATTAATAATACTGACGTAGTTATTTCGTTAATCATTTAAAAAAGTTAATTGAAAAAATTACATTTGGACGTCAGTTGGTCGGTATCTATTTGGTGGATGTAAACAAGATATCTTACGAAAAACTCAACTTATTAATTTGGATTACAGTGTGTACGTGTAGCGTTATCCCCACTATCCCCGGGGACAATAGCCACTATGTGGAAGGAGAGAGCCGCTATATCTGGATGCCTGATGGTGATGGCGTTCCTCACCTCGTAGACCTTCAAGCTGAGGAAGAACCTGACATGAGCAGAAATGCTGGATCTCGGAATGCATATTGGCTTTTTACGAGGTAAATAAAAATTTGTTAACATAAAATTTAAAAATTTGTTATTTTAATACACATCGTATTAATAATTTTGAAAATACCTGTATGGTTTACCTTACAATAAAACGAACCTTTAATAAGTTTAAATTACATTAAAACTTCAACTGCCCTTCATATACATAATTAATTTTACGTCGATGATAATAAGACGTTAAAATTAAACCTCTAACTTATTTTTACAGGAACAACCGCAACAACCATCAACTTCTGGTACACAATAACGCTAATTCAGTGCGTAATTCTAATTACCGTAGTAACAGACAAACTAAAGTTGTCGTTCACGGATGGAACAGCAACGGAAATTCAAATATAAATCCTTTGATTACTTCGGCATATCTTGATGTAGCCGATGTTAATGTTATCGTCGTTGACTGGAGAAATGCCGCAAGTGGGATTTACACCACCTCTGTACGTGATGTCCCAAGCGTAGGACAGCATCTTGGACAATTCTTACAATTTGTTATTAACACAGTCGGAGGAAATTGGAACAACTTCCATCTAATTGGCTTCAGTTTGGGAGCACATATTGTTGGGAATGCTGGGCGTACCGTAGGAGGCCGTCCTGTTCGTATCACAGGTAAATTATTGGCTTAATATTGGAATATAATGATGTCACTGGAATTCTACTTCAAATATATTTTAATATGTACAATTTGTAGGTCTCGATCCTGCTGGCCCTCAATGGGGCGGTAACTCGCGCGCTCTGAACACTCGTGACGGTGTATATGTTGAATGTATCCACACCGACGGTGGACTGCTCGGCATCTTCGACCCAATCGGTGACACGAACTTCTATCCTAATGGCGGTAGAAACGCACAGCCTGGATGTGCTATCAGTACTTGCTCTCACAGCCGCGCCTACGAACTTTTTGCGGCTAGTGTTAGGTTCAACAACTTCAATGGCAGACGGTGCGCTAACCTCAATGAAGCAAGGAACAACAGATGTACTGGCGCTACTCTTCGTATGGGAAATCGTGACCTAAACAAGCGCGGGTGAGTTCCTTCTTTAATTTAATTATATAAAACATACAACGAACTGTAATTTTTCCAATTTATAAGAAAGTAGCAACACCCACGTAGACTTTGTTTTTAATAAGTCTAACAAAATTTATCAAAGCGGAAACTGATCCAATATACTGACCAAAATCACAAAATCGGTTCAACTCTTCTTAGTTTAAAAGTGATAGGCTCACGACTTTCTTTATTGATGTAAAATGTAGAAGATATTTTGTAATGGAATTCCAACTATGGCATTATTTTTATGTAACGTGTTTAAACTTATTCGAATTAAAAAACCGATTTGTTATCAGATCTACATTAAATTGGAATATAACTCATGAATAACCTATATTTTAAAATTATTTCTATTTCAGATCCGGTCTATACGGTTTAACGACTGGACGTTCCTGGCCCTTCTAAAGAAACTGATTGGTATTCAATTGGACCGGTAATGTTCACAAACAAAATATGTAACAACTGAAGATTTTTTAATGCTTATTGGTTAAATACAATTTTTAATATATTTATTGTTTTTAATTTTACTTTGGTTACCTAGTTATAGAGTTCTTAAAAATTTAAAAACATTTTATAAAAAGAATAGTATTATGTAAAACACACGAATCATATTATAAGTAGTTGAGAGTCGGGCTAGATTTAAATCCGATCTATATTTATATATTGAATTTATTTATTCGCGGATACCATCGTGATGTCTTTACCTTTTTTGATGACTCTTTGTTATTGGTAAAGCTTAACGGTAACGTGTCGAATGGTAGGTATACTTTGATAAGAAAACTAGTATATTATGATGAATGCCTCTTAGATAAATTAATGTAATTTTGAAAATATAGTTTTCATAAAAAAAAGATAGAGTTTATTAAATAACAACAATTTAATAAAGGTCTATAGCATGTCTATAGCTTATCCGTTGATACACAGTAGATGGGTTGGTGATTATAATTAGGAGTCTTGTGATGAAAACTAATAACAGTAAGGAAGGTAACTCCTCAACAGTATCTTTAGTTAGGTCACAGAATAAAATCTAGTAGCTAGGTTAGGTAAACGGTTCAATATGCCATTTTGGCATTTCGTACAAAAATAATCCAACAAACCTGCATGTGCAAGGACTTTAAAATTATGCACTATGAATAGAAAAATAAAATTTAAACATTCGTGCCCAAAAATGACCTGAGAAAATTAAGCCGAAAATTGACCATCGTTACTTGTATTTGGTAAAAGACTCATTATTAGTGGAGAAAGGAAAGATCTGATTTGGATTAGGTGTTGGATTTGATAAAAACTGAGTGTGGCTGAATTTGCCAAAAGGCGAATCCACAGTGACCAGTCAGTACTTGCGTGTATAAAGGTGGTTTAATTTTTTTAATAGTTTTTTTTTTATATTTTATATTAGCTGACCTGTGATCACTTTGTTGGGCTTTAAACTCATTGAGGAGATCTTTGAATGAAATTACAATATTATATCAGAAATTATCGATTTAAATCATACGATCAACCCACAATATCTATAATAAATATTGCGTTGTTGTTTATCATGATTGATCAGCTTAGCTGTTATTTATTCAAGGGGTAGATAGAGATTTATATCGAAATCTTTGGAAAAAACTTTTCTTCTTCAAATTAATCTCGATTAAATTTTATTTTAAATTTAACGTTACGATTTGTTTTTTTTTTTCTGAAGAAATTTATTTATAGTAGTTTGCGCTGCATTTATTTACTCTTATGGTCAAATTTAGACTTTAGGCCATTGATTAAGAACAAAAAAATATCCAACATCTTAGATTCATGTAATGTTTTCATGTAGTGTATAGTTATGTATATATATAAAAATTAGATTACAAAAAGATTAATTATCGAGATTATTAGACTTAAATTATATTGTGCAAAATGGGCAAGGAAGCGATAACATTAATTAAGATAAAAACACATGTTCAATATAAAAGGGAAGTAAATTGGGTGTTCGTCGCACAGATTCGGCCCATTAGAGTGATGAAGTCCGCAATTCTCCTACTTGCTACCGTTACCTGTAAGTATTGCTCATACAAGTAACATTGCATTCTTGGTCAACATTTTCGTTATATTATATTTCTCTTAATATCCATTTTCAACAAAAACTTCTTCTTAAGCACATATGATATTTAAATTTTGTAATAGTAAGACTTAACAATTACTGTTTTACAGTGTGTACGTGTAGCGTTATCCCCACTATCCCTGGGGACAATAGCCACTATGTGGAAGGAGAGAGCCGCTACATCTGGATGCCTGATGGTGATGGCGTTCCTCACCTCGTAGACCTTCAAGCTGAGGAAGAACCTAACATGAGCAGAAATGCTGGAGCTCGGAATGCATACTGGCTATTCACAAGGTAAACTTAATCACGCAGTTCAAAAATAAAGTATCAAATATTTTCTGTGCTCTCGAAACTCTGTACTTCATAAGATTAAGTAGCGGAGAAAGATACTGGGCATTTGTTTCATTTTGCACCAATCACAATGTAATTTAAAATTAAATCTCAAACTTTTTCTAGGAACAACCGCAACAACCATCAAGTCTTGGTACACAATAACGCTAATTCAGTGCGTAACTCTAATTACAATAGTAACAGACAAACGAAAGTTGTCGTTCACGGATGGAACAGCAACGGAAATTCAGCAATCAATCCAATGATTACATCAGCATATCTCGATGTTGCCGACGTTAATGTTATCGTCGTTGACTGGAGAAATGCCGCAAGTGGCATTTACACCACGTCTGTGCGTGATGTCCCAAGCGTAGGACAGCATCTTGGTCAATTCTTACAATTTGTTATTAACACAGTCGGAGGAAACTGGAACAACTTCCATTTAATTGGCTTCAGTTTGGGAGCTCACATCGTTGGTAATGCCGGTCGTACTGTAGGAGGCCGTCCCATCCGTGTTACAGGTAAATTATTTAATAGATGATGAAAAAAATAATGTTGCAGGTTATAGGACTTATTCTTAAAATATTATTAATAAACAATTTGTAGGTCTCGATCCTGCTGGTCCTCAATGGGGCGGTAATTCGCTGGCTCTCAACAATCGTGACGGTGTTTATGTGGAAACCATCCACACCGACGGTGGACTACTCGGCATCTTCGACCCAATCGCTGACGCGGATTTCTATCCCAATGGTGGCAGAAACACACAGCCAGGCTGTTGGATCAGTACTTGCTCTCACAGCCGCGCCTACGAACTTTTTGCCGCAAGTGTTAGATACAACCACTTCAATGGCAGACAGTGCGCTAACCTCAATGAAGCAAGGAACAACAGATGCGCTGGCGCCACGTTTCGTATGGGAAATCGTGACCTGAACAAGCGCGGGTGAGTTTCTTCTTTTTTTTCAAATACTACTAACTAAAACATTATGAACTGTTATTTTTATAATTAATAAAAAATATGTGTAATTAAATGGAATTCCCATCGTAATAAATGTTACTGATATAATCAAAAACATATAATCTCGTCTGTACAAATTCAATAATGCGATATCATATCCGATCCTCTTAACAAAAATATATGATCCAACACTCCTTCTCTATATAGAAATATATTGAAAACAGCAGATAGTATCATATTGTGTTTAATATAAATAATTTTATTTCAGAGTGGGACTTTACGGTTTATCGACAGGCAGCTCTTGGCCGTTCTAAGGAAACTATTATCCAACACGGCAGTGATGTTCACGGCATCGCAAAATATGTATATATACCATTATGTAAATTATTAAAATTTAAAGATCTATGAATGTTTGTTAAATTATATTTTAAATACATTTTTGAAGAAATGTTTGCATTTTTTTTTTCATACCAATACCAATTTTCCATATGCGTAGAAGATCCTGTAATTATACATGATCAATTAAGATAAACATGTTAACAAATTCAACAAACAAACAATATATAAGTTTGATTAATACTTTTATCAAATTATAAAGGGCAATACAAAAAACTGGATTCAATTTTTTTTTAATATAGGTAAGTATAGAAACAATGATCACGGTAACCCTTTGGAAACATACAGAATTAAAAAATATAGAATACAGAATACAGAATTAAAATTACGAAGTGTCTAGTCGTCCGCTAAACGGATGAATAAAATAAATTAGTCGTCCGATTACCGGATGAATAAAATAATTTAATCGTCCGATTACCGGATGAATAAAATAATTTAATCGTCCGATTATTCGGATTACTAGATAACCTTTTAACACTAAAGCTAGTTGGGTTGGACTAAAGCAAAGGGGGCGCAGGACTTAGAAAATTTTTGATGGAGTTGGTGTCATTATAACACCTATTTATTATTGTTTTATCGTAAAGATTACGCTAATATAAGCATGTTTTATAGGAACAACTTTTCTCTAAAATCAAAAATGGCCGAGATATTCGCCCTCAATTCGTTAGGTTAGGTTTAGGTTAGGTTAGCCTTTAGGTTAGGTTAGGTTAGGTTTCTTAAAAAAAAAAAAAAAACTACACAGAAATAGGAGCCCCGCGAAGCGGAGCTCCGTCGACGCGCAAAAAAAATCAAGTTCAGGTTAGGTTAGCCGTTAGGTTAGGTTAGGTTAGGTTTCTTAAAAAAAAAACTACACAGAAATAGGAGCCCCGCGAAGCGGGGCTCCGTCGACGCGCAAAAAAAAATCAAGTTTAGGTTAGGTTAGCCGTTAGGTTAGGTTAGGTTAGGTTTCTTAAAAAAAAAACTACACAGAAATAGGAGCCCCGCGAAGCGGGGCTCCGTCGACGCGCAAAAAAAAATCAAGTTTAGGTTAGGTTAGCCGTTAGGTTAGGTTAGGTTAGGTTTCTTAAAAAAAAAAACTACACAGAAATAGGAGCCCCGCCAAGCGGGGCTCCGTCGACGCGCAAAAAAAAATCAAATACCTACGTGTGCCCTCCTCCCCCCACAAAAAACCTATAATACGTGCGGCAGTTCTCTAAAGAAACCCCGATAACCTAACTATATAGATAAATAGATGTTATCGGACGATTAAATTATTTTATTCATCCGGTAATCGGACGACTAATTTATTTTATTCATCCGTTTAGCGGACGACTAGCACTGTCCTTAAAATTATTATAATTTTATCCTAATAGGTATTCATTTTATAATAATGAAGTTATAACTGAATGGAAATATTAAATTAGATAAATAAAAATGGTACAAAAAGCGGATATTTTATGATTTGCTAAGTATTCTTGACCCCCCCGTGGTCCAAGCCTTGTCGCGGCGGAGGGGCTCAGTAGCTTGGGGTGCAAGCCAGCACCTTGAGTGAAGCGAATATGGACCGAGCTGGTCGCTCTCAGTACCTCTCTTATTAGAAGAGTAGACAGGAGATGCGTGGCGCATTGGCGCGTGCCTGTGGCTCAAAGGGGCCAGTGGAGCTTTTGGGGAAGACAACCCCTATAAAAATTACCCCAATCCTAAGTTAGTGACACTCGGCGAGAGGATGAATGGTCGGTGGGAATCCGGCAGATAGAGATGTCTCAGGGGAGCGGCCCCTGGTTAACAAAAAAGCAATAATGGAGGTCAACAAAACTGAAACTACTCCAGGAGGGTACCACCTCGCTTCGAGTGTGGAGAATCCCTCACGGGACTGTCCCGAAGGGACAGTACCGTCAGCCCCATCGTATTCTGGAGGGGGCACTGGCCACCACACGGGTCAGGCATCAGGCCCTAATGCTGATGCGAGTATTGATATGCTTACAACAAATGATAATGAAGCGCAACCTAGCGGTGCTGTAAGCAAGATTAGACGTAAGCGACGCGTTGAAAACCGCTACGTCTCAGATGATAGTGCATCAACTGAAGGACTAAATGCTCCTAAGATGCCAAGCATACGTAGAGGAAGCCGTAATCGGCCTACGACTCGACAGTCTAGTCGAATACAAAGTTCTGTTCCATCGGACCTGAATATTGCCGATAAACAATTTACGTCGGATGACAATGAGTCTTTATCGGCAATTTCAGTATCGTCCAAATCTCAGAAGACACTTCCAAATATGGAGGACTTGATGGATAAATTCCGGAATCAACCTATTCCTGACATTGAAGCATGCGTTACATCAGCAGTGAAAGAGATTGAATACGTTGCTAATTCCTCGAAGAATTTAAAAGGTGACTTCGTTAGGAAGCTCAGAGCAGCAGCGCGTATTGTGCAAGCCTCAGCTTCTGAACTGACCTCACGGACACAGCAACACTTAGCAGATGAAGAGGTGGAGCGCCTGAAGCGTGAGAACACTAACCTTCACGCCAAGATTGCGTCTTTAGAAGATAGCATGAAGGAACTAACTGGAGAAATTGCCCGACTCAGTAAGGCATCATCGAATAATCAGAATATGGGTGGCCAAAGGAACGTTAGCAATAATGATTCCATTGATATGAATAAGATTGCAGCGCTTATAGATAGCAAATTGGATGATTTCAAAGCCTCAATATTCCCTGATAAAATCTTGGGTCGGCCGCCTTTGGGGAAAGGAAAGAAGCCGGGTGTTGCGTCTTCCCAATCCCGTGCTAATGTGGATGAAGGACAAGGAAAGGCTGCGGCAGAAGTATCCTCTCCATTTCCAGAAAAAAGAGGGAATAAGAAGAAAAAGCAGAAAAAACGTGATAATGCGATGGCCATCTCTGATACTACACATATTCCTGCACCTCCTATCCAAGATGTAGAGGAGCCCAGGAATGAGACGTGGTCTATGGTGGTTGGTAGGAAAGCTCGGAAAAAAGCTGGAAACCAAACCGTACGAGGACCAAAACCGGTAAAAGTAGCTCGGTTGCCTAAAACAGCGGCAGTAACGATTACAATTCCTGAAGGTTCAACTGTTAATTATGCAACAGTTATGACTACTGCCAAGGAAAAGATAAAATTAAGTGAGTGTGGAATTACAGCTCTACGCCAGCGTAAGGCTATAACTGGAGGTTTAGTGCTGGAAATCTCTGGAGATGATAATGTCCAAAAGGCAGATACTCTTGCAAATAAGATGCGTGAAGCTGTCGGGGATCTAGGTGTGCACATAGGTCGTCCCGTTAAATGTGGAGAGTTAAGAATCATGGATCTTGATGATTCCGTATCTCAAAGCGATGTGGCAGCTGCCGTGGCTATAGCTGGCAGTTGTAAAGTTGAAGACGTCAAGGTAGGAAGAATTCAAGCAGATAAAAAAAAGCTTGGAACGGTTTGGGTTAAATGTCCTCTATCGGCAGTTAGGGCTATTGCAGCCACGAAGAGGCTACAAATTGGATGGATTTCGGCAAGAATAAGTGTTTTAGCTGCACGCCCTCTGCAATGCTTCCGTTGCCTTGAAAGAGGTCATGCACGACCAAATTGCCCGAACTTAGTAGATAGAAGCTCGTGCTGTTTTAACTGTGGGGAAGACGGTCATAAGGCAGTCCAATGCACTGCCGACTCACCAAGGTGCCCAGTGTGCGTTGACGCTGGTCTCCCTGCAAATCATAGACTGGGGAGTATAAAATGCTCTCCGCCAAGGAAGGACCAATCCAGGAAGGTTGTATATAAGCCTCCAACCAATGGATTAGCTAACTGTGAAACGGTACCAGAAAATTCAAATCTGCGTGACGCCGAGAAAATTGACGGAGTTGAATGTATGGAGAATTAACAATGGATTATAAAGAAAAAATTCTTCAAACTAATCTGAACCACTGTCGAAGGGCACAAGACTTATTTTTACAGTCATTTGCGGAGTGGTCCATATCGTTGGCAATAATAGCAGAGCCATACAATATCCCAAACGACCCTCGGTGGTTTGGAGATACAACTAATACTGTAGCTGTATACTGGAAGACTACCTCAGTCAATTCTGTGTGCTCATGCTTGGAGAGAGGTCGAGGCTTCATAACAGTTGAATGGGATGCGTTTGTAGTCATAGGATGTTATGTGTCCCCGAACTGCAGCCTTGCAGATTATGAGGTTTACCTAGACCAACTTGCTACTAGCATTCGCAGATATCTTAATCGCCCCATTCTGATTTTAGGTGATTTTAACGCTCGTTCTCGTTTGTGGGGTGATACAGTTGACAATCTGAGAGGAACAGCGGTGGAATCGTGGGCTGCTGAGCTAAATCTGCAATTGCTTAACAGAGGATCTGTAAGCACTTGCGTGCGATGGCAAGGTGAATCAATTGTGGATCTCTCGTGGGCGTCTCATTCTGCAGCACCGCTGATTTCGGGATGGCGTGTGGCTGAGGAAGTGGTCTCGCTATCAGACCACAGACACATTTTCATTGAGATCACCAAACAGGCTGATCACAGGCACAGAGAGCGATCACCGGCACGTTGGTCTCTTAAGCGACTAGACCGTGATCTTCTCGTCGCAGCAGCCAACATTGTATGTTGGTCTGATTGGCAAGAGTTTGATAACCCTGACGAAGAAGCAAGTTACTGGAAAAGCGTTATGACGAAGATCTGTGATATGTCAATGCCCAGAGCTAAAAAAACCATCAATCGAAGTGTGTATTGGTGGAGTGAAGACATAGCGAAGAAACGCGAAGTTTGTCTAAGATTCAGGCGCCAGTATACAAGGACGCGTAGACGCAGACGGGCAACGGTTGAAGAAGTAGCATCAGCGTACGCTTCCTATAGAACTGCCACAATGAATCTTCAATCTGCTATTGCAGAAGCTAAGGAAAAAGCTTGGAATGAACTTCTAGATGGACTTAACCGGAATCCATGGGGCCGTCCTTACAAAATGGTCCTGGGGAAACTTAGGCCTTGGGTTCCCCCACTTACGGAAACTCTACGTCCTGAGTTCACTAGAAATGTAGTAGATGTTCTTTTTCCAGATAACTATAATTCTATAAACTTAATGTCTATCCCAGAGCAAAACGACATACCATGGACACATGAACTGGATGTAACAGAACGCGAGATGGACTTGGCGATTAGACGACTAAGTGCCAGGAATTGTGTACCTGGGCCTGATGGAATACCTGGTCGGGCTTGGGCTCTAGCCTTGACGGTGCCGGAACTAAAACATAGATTAAGGAGTTTCTTTAGCAAATGTCTCAAAGCTGGTATTTTTCCATTGAGTTGGAAGGAATCTAAATTGGTTCTTATTAAAAAACCTGATAGGCCTGAGGATTCCCCCTCTGCATACCGTCCTATATGTTTGTTAGATGAAATAGGTAAATTGTTTGAAAGAATAATTGCCGCCCGTCTCTATGAACATTTATGCGATTCTGGCCCGGATCTCTCGGATAGACAGTTTGGTTTCCGCAGAGGACGCTCAACTGTAGATGCAATTTTACATGTACGCAGCATTGCAGAACGCGCAACTAACAGTGGGAAAGTTGCTTTGGCTGTAAGCCTTGATATTGTAAATGCTTTTAACTCGCTCCCCTGGGATGCGATAAAGGACGGCCTTGCACATCATAACGTGCCCACCTATCTACGTAGAACTGTTGACGCCTATCTTCGGGACCGGTTTATCTGCTACGTGACGAGAGGCGGACAAAGTCACAGAAGAAGAACAAGCTGCGGGGTTCCTCAAGGGTCGGTACTGGGCCCGATACTGTGGAACTTCGCGTATGATGCTGTGTTACGAGTGAACCTGCCGACAAGCATCTCTGTAATCTGTTATGCAGACGACACTTTGCTGATTGCTGAGGGTGAAAGTTACCAAGAAGCCACTCATTTTGCAGAACTTGGTATTTCACGGGTTGTCAACAAAATTCAAGATCTTGGCCTAAAAATAGCACCTCATAAAACTGAGGCGCTATGGTTTCATAAGTTACCGAGACGACTAGAGCCTCCAAGTTTGAGTCTTAGTGTGGGTAATGCCAACGTCAATATAGGCCGGTTTGTTAAATATCTCGGTCTCACCCTAGACGGGCGCTGGGACTTCGGGGAACATTTCAATAGACTGGTTGGGGTTGGGGATTAAAAAGATTTGCAGGCTGCCTGCAAAGGTTGCTGCCTAATCTGGGGGGGCCTAGCGAGGAAGTTCGTCGCCTCTATGCAGGTATCATCAGATCAATGGCCCTTTACGGTGCACCTGTTTGGGCGAACAGACTTATGCTACAGCGTATAAGACGAAAAGTCTATAGTGTACAGCGCATCATCTCCATAAGAGTAGTAAGGGGCTACCGTACTATCTCTTATGATGCATCTACGCTTCTTGCTCGATATCCTCCACTGGACATCCTAGCATTAATGGACGCAAGAATCTTTTGTGAGATTAGATCTGATACCAACATTTCAGTTGATATAACGGATCTTCGAAGACAGGCTCATGCTGATGCGTTAGAGACTTGGCACTATCGCCTTACACAGCCAAGAAGCGCTAACCAGCGGGTTGTGGCGGCAATCTTACCGAATTTCCATTTATGGATTAAAAGACGCTGGGGGACAATTACTTTTAGAATGACTCAAATATTCACAGGACATGGATGTTTTGGTGAATATTTACATAGGATTGGACGGTCTTCACAGGAAAATTGTCATCATTGCGATGCGACCTGTGATTCGGCTCAACACACACTCGAGGTATGTCCTGCTTGGGCTATGCAAAGGATGGTACTAATTCGAGAAATTGGACCTGATTTATCTTTGTCAGCGGTAGTTAATGCTATGCTAAGCAGTAAATCTGCATGGCAAAGCGTTCAAAATTTTTGTGAATGCATTATGCTTCAAAAAGAGTCAGCGGAGAGAGCTAGAGAACGAGTTAACGCTGGACGACGTTCCAGTTGATATATCACTAGCGTTGCTCCTAAGCAGCCGGCATTTTAAGTATGGACTAAAATAATCGGAAATGGTGTTTTGCTTCTCCGATTTTGCACGTTACACTTAACTACACTGGTAGTTCAGGACCGAGGGCGGTTCAAGGGGGTACTGAGCCGCCTATAACATCTTTCCGGTCCTGTGACTGTCCTGCCCACTTTGGGTAATCGATAATGAGGCAGGGAAGCCACATAGTCTGGCATATAGCTGCGGGAACTCTGGTGCGTTCTACAAGAGATCCCGGAGTCCCCGCTACCATGCTTTGGGTTTGGCCGTCGAGGAGGTTTTAGTGGGTAAGAATCCCACATGCTCTCTTTTTCCCCCAAAAGAGAGTATCTTTTGAAGATTTCCTCCCCGTTACCAAAAAAAAAAAAAAAAAAAAAAAAAAAAAAAAAAAAAAAAAAAAAAGTATTCTTGACAGGCGTGGGTGGCATTAATCGAAATAAATTCGTACTTACTAATATCATAATTAATGTGAAAGTAACTCTCTCTGTCTGTCTGTTACTCAATCACGCCTTAACTACTTAACCAATTTGCATGAAATTTGGTATATAGTCCGGGATACATCGCCCATTTTTGCAAGTGATTACTATCAAGCAAATTTTTCGTGAGTAGCTTTATTTTGATGAGATGCCCAATAATTTCATGTACGAAACTCTCGATTGTGGTAGCTTACAGAGGTAACAAGGATAAAAATTTTTGATTTGACGGTTCTAAAATATTTATTACGCAATTTGTAGGACAATATGTCTGTTGAATTATATAAGTATTAAATAAGTGAAAATAAAAAAATCTGCTCCCCTGTAGTCTCGACACATTAATCGACATCGATCTCGACCGAAAACGGTCGGTAACTAACGATGTTCAGTAACTATAGTATGGACCTAAAAAATTTAGTGTTGTTTTTCCAAGAAATTTACCCTGATATTATGGAATATATAGTAAATTAAAATTAGTTACATAAATTTTTCGCATTATTACAAATACAATTGCATATGAAAAAAGCACATGTTATGCATAAAAAACATGGCAGTTAATTTAATTTTAATCAAATTCGATATTTTTTTATATCAATCGTTTAATTAATGTTCTATTTATTACATATTCATGGAATCCAAAATTCCATGTATGGCAATCTCCTTATTTACTTTTTTGACATTTGACATCAATCAATCAAAATAATATTTCTATCAAAATAAATATGAATTTTGTGTTTTCAAGAGGATAATTTTTAATTATGTTCTTAAAAATCCTATAAATCTATGGGATAACAAATATCCTAAGAAAACATCAATCTGCGTTATGTTTTTATATAGTTAAAGCTATTAGTTTTAGATTACTAATATTTTGTTATTTGTGAAGTGCAATAAAATTCTAATCAAAAGACTCTTAAAGCTCTACAAGATAATTCTGCTCAATTCGAAGCCTTTCGAGAAATCTTTAAGACATTATAGAAACGGACGGAACTAAAACTAAGGACGGAACGGATAATTTGTATCACTTGTATTTTTAGCTTGTATTATTACATATATTATATTATGTGCATCATTGTATATTTTATTACAGTTAATAAGCAAAGGATGAATATATGCAATTGATTTAGCGGTTCACGGGTAATTATTTATGTGTTAAATATAAATATTTATCTATAAATTTTATAATTTATAGATGAACAAGTTACTAGAATTATGTTGATGAGAGATGATGGTTTTGAGCCAAATTTTCAACTACGCTATTATAAACTGTTAAATTAAATTTTTCTAATAAATTTTTTTCTTAATTCGATCGTTTTTTATTTGTATTCATCTGTATAATTTTATTATCCTAGAAGTTCAGAAAGAAATTAATCGAATATGAATGCAATAATTTAGGCTGAATAAATGCAGACAGCAGTACACTACATATTTTAATATTTATTTAATATAATTGTTGCTGCAACAAAATCGTGCGGAACGGAGCGTTGCGACTGCGTCATCGCGGCGTCACGTCGCCGCGCCGTGCGATTGGCCGCGGATTGACCCCACTGTCCTCTACGACTTGGACTCGCCACGCAACCGCTGAGCAGGACACTCCCTCACTAAAATTAATCTACCAAACGCATTCTGTAATTTTGATTATTAAACTACTTATATACGCACAAGTTTATTTTCATCTTCTTTCGCCACCTAAAATCTAGAACCAGTCGTCAACATTTTCTGGACCTTCGACACCGGATCACATCCTGGATTTTGGAGACGCAATCGGCAAGGAAGTCGCAAAATTACAGTGCAGTTTGGTAAGACGGCCAGCTAATTTATCCAACCCTGTAAAGCTTCATCTGAGTGATACTGTGCTTTGTATATTCCAGAGCTTTTGGTGTTGCTTGCCTCCTCACGTGCTTTTACGCAGCCGAAGAATCTGCTTCACGTGGCACGTAAGTACTTGTAGCTTTTTACTTCAGTCATTATGTCTCTTTCTGAGCAAAAGGAGCTTAAGGATTTGAGGAAAAAAAGGGGGTTAATCAAATGTAGGCTAACGAATTTTAAGAAATATGTTTCGTCTTTTGAAAACGTGGATCTTGATACACATCAAAGGGCAGAACTAAAATTACGTATACCAGGTGCACAAAGTTTAATGAACGATTTCAACCAAGTACAAAGTAAAATCGAAGATCTTGTCCCGGAGTCAGAAACGGATAAACTCATAGAATCACGCGTAGAGTTTGAGAGGGAATATTATGTTGTCCTGGCGATGCTGGACTGCATGGTAAACCCAGATAATTCCGAGGATAGATCTAATAAATCCATTGACTGTTCCTTAGCGCACGACCATACGACCTGTAACAATTTTAATAACGATTCAGTAAAATTACCGACTATTTCTGTACCTAGCTTTGACGGTTCACATGAACACTGGGTAGAATTTCGCGACACGTTTTCATCCTTAATTCACAATTCGAAAACAATACCACCGGTTCAAAAATTCCATTATTTAAAGGCGAGTTTAAAAGGCGATGCCAAAATCGTTATAGAAAACGTAGAATTTTCATCCGAAAATTATATGGTTGCATGGGAGCTTTTATTACACCGTTTTAATAACACGCGTTTGATAGTGCAAAGTCACATTAAGGCAATATTTTCACTTCAAAACGTCTCAAGAGAATCGGCTATTCAATTACACAATTTAATTGATACAGTTTTAAAAAATTTACGTATTCTTAAAATCTTAGGAGAACCCACGGAATACTGGGACACTTTGATTATTTATATCGTAGTTTCAAAGTTAGATCCTACCACTGAACGCGAGTGGGAACAATTTAAAAATACCTTTTACAAAATAAATAAGGACAAAATTATTAAACTAAACGATTTATTAGAATTCATTAAAGAAAAAGCCGATTTATTAACTACACTATCCGTAAATCACAGTAAACCTAGTATTTCAAATAAATTTTCTACTTACCAAAATAAAAATTCATCATCCAAAATTCATTGCAACATAGTTTCGGATAACAAACAATCTAAATCGCAATCCAATAAGTCGCGCAGCCATTACAAGTCATGTTTGCTATGTAACGAAAGGCATCAGCTGTATTCATGCCAGAAGTTTCTCGACTTATCTCCGCAACATAGGGTTAATTTCATAAATGATAAAAACTTATGCATTAATTGTATGCGCCCAGGTCATTTAGTTGGTACTTGTCTTTTTGGTCCGTGTAGAAAGTGTGAACAAAAGCACAATAGTTTACTTTGTGATGCAATTAAATTATCACCAATTAAACAAAATACAGTGACGTTAACTACGTACGAGCACCCCTCGCTTACTAATACGCATCCCGTTTCAGTGGTTTCAGTAGATAACGCACACATGCAACTTCAATGTATTAATCACGCACAAACCGTTATGCATACAAAGGATGACAATTCTTCGCAACAGATTGTCATATTGTCTACGGCGATAGTTGAAGTATATAATGAATCGGGTGAGTATTATTGCGCACGCGCAGTTCTAGATAGCGGAAGCGAGCGATCCTTTATAACGCAATCGTTTGCAAATAAATTAAATATACGAATATTACAGTCCACTCAACATATTCACGGTGTAGGTAATTCTATTACGCAATGTTCGCAATCTTGTAACATTGAAATTAAATCGCGCGACGGGAGCTTCACTGCCCGTTTTCAATGTTTGATTTTGCCTCAAATTACATCAAAATTGCCTACAACTACATTTAATTTCAATCAGTTTAATATTCCTCACAATTTATTGTTAGCTGATCCCAATTTTTACGAAAGTCAACCTATTGATTTACTGATCGGTGCTGATTTATTTTGGGAATTAATAACTGAAGGAAAAATGCGCCTGAAAAGTGGTCCTTTCCTTCAAAACACCAAATTAGGTTGGATAGTGTCAGGTGCAATTAAATCTTTTCCGTATACTAGTAATAAAAAATTATCACATATTAATTGTAATTATTCGACATTATCCACGGAAGATGATTCACTCGATAAGTTAGTTAGGAATTTCTGGGAATTAGAAGAATTATCCGCGCCTAGCAATAAATTACAGCAATTATCGAGCGAAGATGATATTGCTTGTGAGGAACATTTTATTCGCACAACACGTCGACTTTCCGATGGTCGTTTCTGTGTTTCAATTCCGTTGAAACAATCACCTGAGTTATTAGGTAATACACGCGCACAAGCTGAACGTCGTTTTTACGCGTTAGAGAAACGTCTTCAGCAAAATACTAATTATAAAAAGATGTATTCTGATTTTATACAGGAGTATATTAATTTAGGTCATATGAGTCTCGTCAATACGTATGGGAATCCGCACTATTTCCTACCGCATCATGGTGTGTTTAGGGAGCACGCCACCACAACTAAATTACGCGTAGTTTTTGATGCGAGTATGAAGTCTAGTTCCGGCGTATCATTAAACGACATACAAATGATTGGACCTGCTATTCAAGGTGACTTGATTTCTATTTTATTACGTTTTCGCGAGAATAGGTATGTTGCATGCGCTGACATTGAGAAATTTTACAGGCAATTGAATATTGCTGAAGATCAGCGTGACCTGCAGCTGATCTTGTGGCGGGATGATCCCTCAGAGCCGCTGAGGGTGTACCGACTCAACACCGTGACGTACGGAACGGCATCCGCACCGTATCTAAGTTGTAGATGTTTAAAGGAATTAGCCAAACACTCGAATATTCCGTATGTAGCCGATACTATTAATAATTGTTTTTACGTTGACGATCTCATAGTTTCATCGAATTCTATATTCGAATTAGAAAATATTTGTAAAGAAACTAGTAGTCTTTTAGATTCAGCATGTATTAAATTACGAAAGTGGATTTTTAGTCATAATTTAAATTTAATTACGCCTAGCGTTAATGAATCGCAAACACACGATCTATGTTTACTGAATAAAACTTGTAACAATAAAACTTTAGGTATCGGATGGAATAGTCTCGATGATTATATTTATTATTTCACACAAATTATACAAAAGAGTGAAGTAGTGACAAAACGTATTATTTTATCGTGTGCTTCACAAATATACGATCCGCTAGGATTATTGAGTCCGTTTATTACTATCGCAAAGCATTTATTACAAAGATGTTGGTTGTTAAAATTGACGTGGGATGAATCGGTTCCTAACGAAATTTCGCAAATATGGGATAAATTTATAAATGGATTATCTATTCTTAGTAGTTTACGAATACCGCGTCACGTTATGTGCATTGATCCAGTGCGAACCGAACTACATATATTTACCGATGCTTCACAGGTCGCGTACGGAGCTTGCGCATACGCTCGTACGATCAATGCAACAGCTGATGTCACAGTGCGCTTGATATGTTCGAAGGGTAAGATCGCGCCGACTAAACCTACAACTATACCTAGATTAGAGTTGTGTGGTGCGTTGTTAGGTGCACGATTATATTATAAGCTTATTGGATCACTACGTTCAAACTTTAATAAAATTGTATTTTGGACAGATTCAACTATCGTTTTAGGTTGGTTAGGTATGCCTATTAATTTATTAAAACCTTATGTTCAAAATAGGACGGCAGAGATTCACGAGCTGACCAAGGAACATCCATGGCGTCACGTCGCAGGCAAGGATAATCCAGCCGATTTAGTCTCACGCGGGCAAAGTCTAGAAGCGCTTAGCTCCTCATCTTTATGGTGGGAGGGTCCGTTATTTTTACATAATGTACATTTTGAATTGCCCGAATTAAAACATTCCAAATTAATTAATTCAGATTTACCGGAAATTAAATCTACGAATATTTGTTGTCACATAAGTAATAATTTAAACGATAATTTAATTATTTTTTCTCGATTTTCACAATATAATAGACTTAAACGCGCAGCTGCTTATGTATTACGTTTTATTAATAACGCGCGAAATAAAACTAATAAGTGGACAGGTTTATTATCAGTCGAGGAATTAAATCGTGCTGAATTAACGTTAGTAAAGTTGAGTCAACAGGAATCGTTTCCCGATATTTACTATGCGCTTAAAAATAATAAAAATATAACGAATATATCAGGCTACAATCAAATTTCTAAATTAAATGTATTCTTTGACGCGAATAATAATTTAATTCGTGTAGGTGGGCGTATTCAAAATTCGCCAAATTTTAGTTTCAATAAAAAATTTCCTATTTTAATCGCAGCTAATCATCATTTTTCCCTTTTGCTTTTTCGGTTCGAGCATGAACGTTTACTCCACGCCGGGCCACAGCTTCTACTGTTTACGATCAGAGAGATGTGGTGGCCGGTCGGCGGCAGAAACCTCGCTAGGAAGGTGGTACATTCGTGCATGCGCTGCGCACGACTACAACCGACTACCGTCGCGCCTATTATGGGGGATCTACCGCAGGAGCGTCTGGACCCAGGTTATCCGTTTATACGTTGTGGTGTCGACTACGCTGGCCCAGTGTTCACGTTGAATCGCAAAGGCAGAGGTGCTAAGTTGCAAAAATCGTACATATGCTTATTTATATGTTTTGTTACACGCGCGGTTCACTTGGAACTTGTTAGCGATCTATCGTCGGAATCATATCTATTAGCTTTGAAACGTTTTATATCGCGGCGAGGTAAACCCGTGACTATCTTTTCTGACAATGGGAAGAATTTTGTCGGTCTCATGAATGAGTTCAAAAAATTTTTAGCTACCTGTTCTGATGAAATTAAAGCATATGCAACTTCGCAAAATATTAATTTTAAAATGATACCCTTTTACGCTAGTCATTTCGGGGGATTGTGGGAAGCTGGAGTAAAAAGCTGCAAGCACCATCTCAAACGTGTAGTAGGTAACGCACATTTAACGTTCGAGGAGTTTAGCACAGTATTGACCCAGGTTGAAGCTGTCCTGAACTCCCGTCCTTTGACCCATCTTTCCACAGATCCCAATGATTTCCTTCCACTTAGCCCTGCACATTTCCTGGTTGGTCGTCCGCTGACTGCACCTGTAACGGCTGAGCTGCTATACGACGTGCCTGAGCTTCGTCTCCCGAGGTTCCAGAGGGTGGAACAAATACGCCAGCACTTTTGGAATCGTTGGTCCAAAGAGTATGTCTCCGAGATGCAAACGCGAACCAGATGGCACCAGCACAAGGGGGATCTCAAGGAGAACACGCTCGTTCTCATTAAGGACGACCGATTGCCGCCGTTGAAGTGGAGCTTGGGGCGCATCCACGCGACATATCCGGGGAAGGATGGAGTAGCACGAGTGGCCGACATTCGTACTGCAGACGGCATCGTGCGTCGGGCGTTCACTAAAATTTGTCCGCTTCCTTCACCAGATAGCTGATTCTTCGCTTCGTGGTCGACAGTTCGTTGGAACCAGCACGTTCCAAGGCCGGGAGCATGTTGCTGCAACAAAATCGTGCGGAACGGAGCGTTGCGACTGCGTCATCGCGGCGTCACGTCGCCGCGCCGTGCGATTGGCCGCGGATTGACCCCACTGTCCTCTACGACTTGGACTCGCCACGCAACCGCTGAGCAGGACACTCCCTCACTAAAATTAATCTACCAAACGCATTCTGTAATTTTGATTATTAAACTACTTATATACGCACAAGTTTATTTTCATCTTCTTTCGCCACCTAAAATCTAGAACCAGTCGTCAACAATAATATAAGAGGCTTCTTAACATTTTCAATAAAATTTTGAAACCATCTTAAAAATAAAACATTATTTGTTTATTTTATTTTAATTGCAATAACTTTAAATAAGAGAAAACAATATTGCGTTAAATCATGTAGCATCGGAAGTTTGAAATATCTTTTTTATTATAAAATTATAATAATCTATAATTTTTCCGACATTATCAACCGTATCTACAAATCCACACAAACCGTAAGGCCCTTCTCCCATTACGATACTTCTAGAATACGATACTCGAGTAGAATTATACTAGTTAGATATTTGCTCGCTACCCGATGCTCACATATTATGCGACTGAAAAATGACTAAATTCATCATTATTGTGCCTCGTTTTTGTAGACGGACGCTATGTCGAGCGATTCCAGTGACGACGTAAAAGTAGGAAGTAGGTACTGCAGGATTCATCCATATATTGAAAGAAACATAAATTGTAGTTTTTATAGCCGCACGAGAACTACAACATGATGATAAGAATTTTTTATCTTTCTACCGAAGAGATACGCGCGAAACGCGACGCAAAAGCGACCAATTAAACTAGTCGCGGACGTGGAGGATACCGATAGCGTAATGGGAGAATGGCCTTCGAGATCTTGTCGAGATCAAACGTCGGTATCATAACGATTGACAATGTCAAAGAATAATTTGTTTTGACAATATTCGAATGTGTTGCAAAGAAATGATTTTCCAAATCCATGAAATCTATATTTTATTTATTTTTCATATATCTACGGAATTGAAATAATGATGTTATTAATTTAGATAAAAATGCATTGCTACAAGGCTATTATTATATAAATATTTTGACGCATAACGGAAAGTTTTGTGAAGAATAAAAATTATAAACAAATATGTATCCATTGTATACTTCCATCAAATTGGGGAGAGGTATTAAGCGACATCATTTTCATTGCTGAAGACGGGACTATAAATTAGTTATCGGTAATTACCGACTAATTTGTACAGACTAGGGCCCAAGTTAGTAATCATTTATGAAGTCATCGTTATCGATACACATTGGAAAGGGGGACTCTTTGATCAAACCATAGATTTTGTAGGACAAATATTTTTTCGAATAATTTAGATAATTATCTTGAGATTGAACAAAAAAAAAACATTCAGTTAGTAATTAATATTTGAGAAACATCAAATCAAAATATTTTATCCTTGTTTCCTCTGGTAGCTACCTACCACAATCGAGAGTTTTGTACATGAAATTATTGGGCATCTCATCAAAATAAAGCTACTCACGAAAAATTAGCTTGATAGTAGGTAATCACTTGCAAAAATGGGCGATGTATCCCGGACTAATAGAGATATTTTGATATCCAAGAAAGGACATAGGCTACTTTTTATCCGGGAAGTGAGGATAGGTTTTATCGCGGAAATCCCACGGGAACGGGAACTATGCGGGTTTTTCTTTGACTGCGCGGGCGAAGCTGCGGGTGGAAAGCTAGTAATATTATAAATGCGAAAGTAACTATGTCTGTCTGTCTGTTACTCAATCACGCCTAAACTACTGAACCAATTTTCATGAAATTTGGTATGAAGATATTTTGATACCGAGAAAGGACATAGGCTACTTTTTATCCCGGGAAAATGACGCAATCCTGGATATCCCACGGGAACGGGAACTATGCTGGTTTTTCATTGACTGCGCGAGCGAAGCCGCGGGCGGAAACCTAGTAGGAAATAAATATATCTACTAATTGATACGACTTGGCATAGCTTTGTTTCTAAAATAATTGCATAGTGGCTATTCATAACCTCACAACTCACAACTCACAGTCCTCGTATTACTTCTAACTACTTCTTCTCGAAGGTAACATAAAAAGTCTTTAACTTGTATGAGAATAATATGTACGTAGCTTAGGTAAAAAGTAGTTCTTATTTTATTAATGAACTTTAGGACAACCGTAAAGCAAAAATTGGATAGGCTATTAAAATGTCGGTTTTTTAAGATATTTTCTACTTCAATAAACTCCTTCATTGAAACTAAATCCCAATATTAGAGCAGAGACGAAAAGGTGCTCTTTTAATATTCGTAAATTATTTTTGCAAACAAAGTCGCACGATATCATTGCATGTTCGTTTAAAAATAACTTCCAACGCATGAATATCACGAAACAGGGAAACGAATATTACGCGTATTAATCATCAAAAATTTGAGATAATTTTAATCTTTTAATCCAACTTAGTAATTAATTGTATATAAAATAAATAATGTTACTAATATCCTCGCTAAAACTATTAGAACAATGGAAGCTATCAGACTGCTGATATTGTGTTTGGCAGGTTAGTAAAACATTTTTATATCCGATTTACAACAAAAATGACACAGCTTCTCGATATGTTTTGTTTAGGTTATCTCTTAGACAAATAATGACCGAAACGTCTAAACTTTTTAAATAGGATACCTGAAAGGCGGTGAACAAGCGGTGGAGAAATTCACAAACAGTACACTATATTCTAAAGTTGTAGAGTTTGTTCGTTTGGTTTCAATTGAATAACTTTTAAAGTGATGGATAGTTTGTGTCAAGAAGGCTATACGCTATTAAGCCTAGAAAATTTTAAAGAAAGCAACAATAGAATTTACGTTGGAAGCATTTTAACTTACCTAACAAAAAGTTTATCACTGAAATATACGTTGAATCAAACATTTGTTACAAATGAGTAAAAAAAAGACGGGTTGCACTCCGGGAGTGCCGGCAGAAGTGAAAACTTGATTATTAACGTTGAGCATGTTTGATATTTTGGCGAGTTTAAGATTTTATACCCATTACAGAAAAAGTGCTCAACGCCGCTAAAGAAGTTTTCACTTCAAAAATATCTTTTAAGAGCAGGTGAATATGGATAGATCTGCTAGTTATTTTTAAGAAGATAATGTTCAATTTTTTCGTAAACTATACTACATAATATTAAAAATCTCCTTCAATCTTTGAAAAGTATGTGATCATCTAAATTTACACATTTTTAGTATTAACTGCGAGTGCGGTTCCTACGCCCGCGCCATTACAAAATGATGGCAATCGATATGTTTGGTTTAGCGACGACGACGGAGAATCCCAGCTAGTGGATTTAGCAGCCCCCGTCGACGACAATTGGTTAAATACAAGAAATGGAGCAAATAATGCCTACTGGTTATTTACAAGGTTTGTTTTCAGATTCAAAGAAACTGAAACAGTTATTTATTCAATTAGACTTCTTCTAGAAGCACTTTTGATCGTCATAACATGGTTGTACCATTTACCAATTAATTTAATTATATTATTACTATTTTTCTTCTCCTTATAATCCAAATTTAATTAATTCATTTTTCGATATTGCATTAGGTAGTTATTAAAATATAATTCTTAAAAACTATTATAATTTTCAGGAGAAATCCAAATAATCCTCAATCGATCATAAATGGTAACGCCAATTCCGTCCGAAATTCCAACTACAACAGTAACGTGCCACTGAAAATAGTTGTTCACGGATGGACAGGCAGTTTAAATTCAGTCTTAAACGCACGAATCAAAGATGCATTTTTAGCTGTTAGTGACGTCAATGTCGTAGTCGTTGATTGGCACGCGCTAGCAGCAGGGAACTATGTGACAGCCGTAGCAGGGGTACCAAGCGTGGGTCAACATCTGGGCAATTTTGTTAATTGGCTGCTGAGCACGGGCGGTGGCAACTGGAACAACGTGCATTTCGTCGGCTTCAGTTTAGGTGCTCATATTGTTGGAATTGCTGGTAGACAAGTTGGCGGGAGAGCTAGGAGAGTGACAGGTTTGTAGAAAATAATTCTCAAGATGTAGATTTACTAGATTTTAGTTCACTATGTTTGATAGAAGCTACTAAGGAAGAGAAGAAGTCATTTTACTTTAGGACATCTGTTCAATTTCAGGTCTGGATCCAGCAGGCCCTTTATGGTACACAAACTCTAACGCATTAAATCGTAACTCAGGACAATATGTCGAAGTTATGCATACAAATGTCGACGCTATGGGTATACGGAGTGCTATTGGAGATACAGATTTCTATCCTAATGGCGGAAGACACCAACCTGGCTGCAATAACGATCAGTGTGCGCACAGCCGAGCATATGATTTATTTGCTTCTAGCATCCGTACCAACCATTTTCAAGGTCGATTATGCTCTAACCTAAATCAAGCCCTAAGCAACCAATGTAGTGGAAACACCTTAAATATGGGAAATGGCATATTAAACAAAAATGGGTAAGTTATTTTATACCTACAGATAATTAAATGAATGTTTAAAATATTATCACATATTATGTTCATAGACCATAGTCAGACTGATCACTAAAATCTTATTTTTGTTACAGAAACGGAATCTATGGCCTCAGTACGGGAAGTAGTTGGCCATACTAAACCTAAATTATGTTTTAAATAAAGTGATGATTGTACATTTAGTTTATTTAACACTTTATTGAACATGAAAACAAGACATAACACTAACAATATTATGATAACATTAAAAATATATTGCTTATTTTATAAACTTCGAAACAATTAAAGAAATAGTACGGATAAGTGCATTTGATAAAATCAAAATAAATTATTTCCTATTTATTATTACCATGTATTGAAGATAAGAAACACTATATAAATCGTTTATTTTAATAAAACGTAGATTAAAGAAATTTCTCAGTTTCGTCGTTAATGACCTTGGATAAAACTTATTTTTACATGACAAATAATATTAATCTTGATGAATCTGATTTTTTGATAATTTACATAAATAATTGAGTAAAAATAATAACATATATTATCAAAATAAGATAATCGAGGTTTAAACCAGTAACAATACGAATTGTTAATAAAATGCAGATTTTTGAAATTTCACAACAATTGTGTTATTGATCTTGATAAAATATGTTTTGACAAAACAAATTAACAGTGAATTATAATATTCTTATCTTGATTAATCTGTTTCATATGAGATTATTAACCTACGTATTATGTTATCAAAATCAAGTAGAAAATTCCAAAAGTTTAGTAGGTACCTACATTTTTCCCCATGCTTGTAAAGGAGCAATACTACATACTACATACCTACTGCTTATGTAGGCCAAAATGTAGTAGTTAGAATGGATGGATAATCATCCATATGAGAAATTAAAAGAGCCCCATAGATTACATACCTTGTTTTATTTTCCTATTTTCAACATACAGACATTGTTCTTTAAGGTTTTATATAAACAGATAATCACATGTTAATTATTTAAGATAATAGTTTACAACTATAATACAATTAATAGATTAATTGATAAGCTTTTGAGTTATAAATAACAAATAATTAATAATAGTTTGTTCGTGACCGTTTAACCACATTGAAATAGAAAGTTAATTTTAGGGTCTGTATAATAATTCTATTTTAAGATCTATATATAACAAATTTAAGTGATCATGAAGCTGCTCTTAGTAACATTAGGAATAATATCAGGTAACCATTTAGTAGTATTTAATTGTTTATAAATGATTATTTAGTTTTATTCCATTCAACTGCTTTATAAATGAGAAATTTTTAAAGAATCGAAAAAATATAACACATGTGACGTGTGAATTTTTAATATTCTAAATTTATAATAATAAAATAAAAATCATTTATAAATGTTTCTTTGAATAGTAATGCTTCCATAGAAATCTAAATAACAAGTAGATTTCTATGAATGCTTCACTAAATAATTTTATATTTCTTTAAACTTTAATTGACAAACAGTAAGCTTCGGTGCGATTATCAAACATCCAATGGAACATTATCAAGAAGGGGATAGATATTTTTATTTTCCGGGAGACGGTGATAATAGTCTACATTTAGTGGATACTCTGGAACCAGTTGATTATGTGTTTTTGGACGAATTTCGGCGAAATTCCGCAAATTATCCTTATTGGCTATTTACGAGGTAAGTTCCTTTGCTAATTTTCATATTTCCTAAAGCTACATTGAAATTGAAACAAACTAAAGTGTTTGCTAAATGAAAATTCTTTAACTGTGCAATTAGCTATATTGTAAGAATAAAAATTTTAATCTTTAGATTTTTAACATAATAAAGCATATTATGTTTCAGACAAAACCCTTCAACGCCGCATGTACTAGATTATGGAGACAAAGGCTCAATTTTTAATTCGTCTTTTAATAAGTATAATCAAGTTGTATTTTTAGTACACGGTTGGTATGGTCACGGCGATAATATGATGAACAGAATTCTAACCGATGGTAAGCAACATACCGATCAAAGTAAAAAAGAAATATATATCTATATAGATTATAGAACCAAATTTTAATAATTTTTACCTCTTCAGCATTCTTACATAAACACGATGTCAACGTCATAGTATTGGATTGGAGTGACCTTTCAACTAGAAACTATATTACGGCTAAAAAAGGTGTGGCTGTTCTTGGTGAGCAGCTTGGACGATTCATAGTGTGGCTGAATGAAGAATTTGGTGTTTCTTATAATAAAATACATTTGGTTGGATTTAGTTTGGGCGCTCATATGGTTGGTAATGCAGGAAGAACGGTCGGAGGGTTAATAAGGAGAATAACAGGTAATTAAAACACTTTAGAATATAACTAATTATCACGCTAATATATTATTTTTACAAAGTTTAAGATAATATTGGTTGTACAAAAATTCTAAAAACGAATTTCCTCTAACTTACAAGTGACAATTATGAAAAAATAATCCATCATCATTAGATCATATCCAATCAATCAAATATTTATAACCTAAAATCTAACACACTATAGATATTAATTAACATAACCAATTAAACAGGCCTCGATCCAGCTGGTCCTCTTTGGAAAAATGATCAAAATCGTCTCCGTAGTTCTGACGCTCAATACGTAGAAGTAATCCACACTAATACAGCTTTATATGGGTTCTCTGATCCTTGTGGTGACGCAGACTTTTATCCCAATGGAGGATCTTTAATGCCTGGCTGCTGGTTCAACGTATGCTCCCATAGCAAAGGATATGAATACATGGCAGCCTCGATTGTACACAATCATCTTCTAGCACAAGAATGTTCTAATATACGTGACGCAAGTTATGACAAATGTTCTGGAAGCGTCTACCCGATGGGCAATAGTGACTTGTCGAAATCAAGGTAAATATTTGAGGTAGAAATGTAAAAGCAAATCTCTTGAGGTGACAATTTCATGGAAAAGAGTTTATAAATAACTGAAAATATAGCAATTGTTGATTTTATTAATTTTTATGCTTTGATTAATTGTGTGTTTTTGTCTTTACAGGTCAGGAATATTTAGGGTAAATACGGGTACAGAATTTCCTTTTTAAATTGTAAGGATAGAAATTAATAAAAATAAGAATTGTATAAATTGTTTATTTAATTTATCTTTCACCTCACCGCTTCATATCTAATTCATCTACCTACAAGAAAAAAAAACATTATTTTATTTAGTAACAATAAAAAGAATTTCATATGACTACAATATAAAATCTACTCACTCTCCTTTTCCCCGATATCCAATGCCTCAAAAAAGGCGCAAATAACTTCGCTTCAATAGGAACTCTTTTCTGGGGCCTTAGACTAACCAGACATGCTACCAAAACTGTGATCATACAACCAAAAGCCGTAAACCATAAATAAGATATGCGATAAATGTACGGCACTGCACTGAAAATGAGAAATAAACAACAAATGCAATGATAGTTATGTTCAAAATAAACTCCCATTAAATATAAGTGCCATAGATTTAAATAAACCATGCAAAGTCTGTTTCTGAAGAATTTGACAAGAATCAAGTTTCATATGGTATATGAATACTTGAAATCGATCTCCATTGTTCGGACATCTTATTTTCATAATAAATTATCCAAATGTGAAAGATGTATCATTCAATAATTATTAATTTATTATTAGAACGATCATAGTTTTCAAGGTACGTTTTATCAGTTACTTAATAATAACCTCTCGTCGTTTAATCTAATTATTTAACAATGTAATCAATTTCTATTATCTTAATACCTTGGCCTAATTCTACGTGATTGATATTAAAGGTACCTTGAAGGAAACATAAGATTTCTGTAAATTTCTATGAAAATTAAACATATAAGTCGTTAAAAGTCAATACAAACCTTTCTTGATCTGAGGCGGAGGGTAATAAATCGAAGTCATACGTGCAATTGTACGTAAACCTGTCCTTCTCTTTAAATATGAGTAATGACTGCACTTGCGCAAGCTGCGACTGCGCCGCGACCCACCAAGCGGACGTCAAACCAATGAATCCACCAGTAAGTGCACTCTTTAACATAGAAGAAAAGAATAAAAGTTTCAATAAAATTTAGGCATATTTATTGTTGTAAAACTCTACGAAAATGTATTTATACAAAAACTTACAGTTCCATCTATAAAAGGTAGAAAAAGTCCCATTAGATATATCCCAGCAAGTGGTCCCATCGAAGCTGATGATAAGCTTATTGTCAATTGTAAGACAGAGCCTAACATTTCTACAACGAACACCAAGCCTGAAATACATTTTAAGTATTACAAACACAACACCAAATAATCACTAATATTATTTTGTATGAATAAACACACGCATCATACATACATCGATACATACCCACACAAATGCATCCAAGTACGACAACAACTGCACGTATTAATATCTGTGTATGTTTTTGATTTAAATCTTTAAAAAATGGTTTCCAAAAATCTTCCAGAACTACAGCAGCCATCGAATTAAGGCCAGTAGATAAAGAGCTAGAATTAAGAACAATGAGTTTACGTCTTTTGGTGAAACACATGTAGGTATTATGTAAACTCATGTAATGTGCAACAGTTTATTATATTCTTACCTGAGAGCAGCACTGAATACTCCAGCTACAAACACTCCTGGTATACCATTCCATTCGCCCAAAATATCCATTACTAACAATGGCAATAGCTGGTCTTTTGCCAGAGCCAATTTCGAGTTCAATGGATCACAGTCATAATAACGGGCATATGCCAACAAACCACTATATCCACACAAAATTAATATTAAAAAAACTCCACAAAAAAATCCCCACACCGCCCTAAAATATAAATCTGAATTGAAAATAAATAAAGAAAAGAAGTTGTATATTACAGAAAATTCACCTCACTTTTTGGATGATCTTAAATCGGGCAATGACAAAAATCTTTGCATCATAGATTGGTTGACTGCTATATTTCCAATCCAATAAAAGGAAGATCCAATGGTCACAGCGTAAAATGAATGTCTTTCTGTTAAATCAAAGCTGAAACTGTAACACGGTATATGAGTAAACAATTGTTATTTACGTAATTTAAAAGTTATTCAGAATGTTCTAGTGCTTACGGCGGATGTTCTATTCTTCCACTATTCCAATTTCTTTTTAAAACTTCCTGAAAACCGCCCACATTTATTGTTCCTTTAATAATTACTAAAAACATTGCTCCAATCATAACTATAGTTTGAAAAACGTCTGTCCATACTACTGCTTTTAAGCCTCCCTAAAATTAAGAATAACAGTAAGTTACAATAATAAAAGTAAATACCTATACTTAATAGAATAAAATAAATACATACCACTGATGTATAAAAAATGCAAACAAGGCACACGATCGGGGAAACTATGTGTATATTTACACCAGTCACTAAAAAAATAATACGATATTGAGAGCCATTAAGTTTCTTACATTTACCATCAATAGTAATTAAAGATCAGCTTATTTATACCTTGATTGAACGCCAAAGCAGGAACATATATAACAATGGGGAGCCAGGCCATCTGCAATATTGTTATTGGTTAGAAAAATATAATAATTCTCATACAATATCCACAGTAAAAGTATAAAGTTTAGGATTACCAAATAAACGCTGAAGAGAACTGATCCAAAAACTCTTGTCCTCTTATCGTAACGTAATTCCAAATACTGAAATGTAATTGTTAAAAGTTTTAGAATTATAACACTCTACAAGATTATTATTAATGTCACAAATAAATTAGTAAAATGACTACGTACTTCGTAAGCTGATGTTAGATTTAACTCATGTAATACCGGAATAAATGTATAACTTATAACAATTGACATAACCAGGGCACCAATGATATTGAAAACGTAGGAAGTTCCAAAAACGTAAAGTTCTGTTGGGATGCCCAAAAGGGATATTCCTGAAATAAAACTGAGAAGACATTATAGTTTAGTAGAGCTTGAATTATAGTTTTAAACATCAATAATCAATGTTAATACTTAACTTGAGATTGTCTTTACTCTATGAAGTTTTGAAATAATATAGAAATAATTTTCTTACCTTGCTACAAGAGAGAAGCAAACGGGAAGAAGTGACATATTTCTACCACCCATTAAATAGTCTTGCGCAGATTTTTGTTTATTAATAAAACCGAAATAGATACCAACACCACCACAAATACCCAACATTATAACAAACACGGAATAATCCATCCATGAGAAATGTTGATAGGTCGCCCGAACTTCGGAAACACTGAGTTTTTCAGACATTTTAATTCAAAAAAATCTTTACGTTGAACGTAAGAGACGAGTGTTTCCTTTGACCTTTAAGAGCACAACGGCAAAAGTTCCGAGTGTAGCAATTTTTCAATTAGGTACCTCCCGCGATTTTTCTACGCGACTTGTAGACGACCTATTTTTGTCCTGTTATTCATTGGAAACTTCCGTTTTGCTTATAATAGACTTAGGGATCATCTGACACTTGTTTTAGCTCTAAAATATTCATAAAAATGAAACTTCTAAGTTTGTGAGGATGGAGGGTGATCTTTGGAAGTAGGTACTGAACTTACTCATTTTTTATCCAGGGTCAACTACAAAGGGGGAAATCGGCTAGGCTACATACATATTTAGATTCCTGTACGTTGAAATAAAATGAACGTTTAATGGTTAACGAACTTGATGTTTAATTGAAAAATAATATGATGAATATTATCTGCTGAAGATTAGTTTTTTTGCTATTATTTTGCTACTAATTACGCTCAACGCTGCAGCTGATACCTAATATACAGGGTTACTGGTAATTAGACCGGATCCTTTTAAGAGGTGGTAGGGGAGGTTATTTGCAACAATTAGACTGCATATTGTTATATCCGGAAATGGCTCATTTTTGAGATATAATTTTTTGAATATTTTTTTAAGAAAATCCAGTTTCACTACTTTAAAATTAAATTAAAAAAAAAATTATGAATCGATTTTAATTTTCTTTACAGTTTTAGAGAAACCTTGTTATAGCTCTTTATAATAAATAATAATAGCGTACTAATGTGGATCCATCTAGAAACTAGAGGCGGTTTCATTTTTTTTTATTTAATAATTTTCGGAACTTGATTTACAAAAACATTTATTTTCTCCAAAAAAACGCTGACAAACTTAGTCTGCGTTTTACATAAAAAACATCTACAATTCTTCAGCTATCCAACGACGTAAAAAAATTGGCCCTTTGTTGCACAGTTGCAGAAATAATGCGATACCTATCAAAAGATTCAGGGCCTTTAGACAAACGTACCTAACGCCATGGAATAGAAACTGCTAACGCTAATTATTGACATAAGCTCATGAGATTTTGGTAATGGTTCGTTCACACTACCAAAGACGACGACGACCACGACCAAAATTACAATCTTGCCGAAATTTGTTCAAAATCAAAATTAAAATCTCCCGTCATTCTAGTACTCGAAAATAAAAAAAATCGAGGTCAATTAATAAAAAAAAATAGGTTTTTTGAGATTTTCGCTGAGACGGTAAGTTTATCATACAATCACCTGAACCAAAATTGTAAATCATCTAATTATCTATAAAAAAGGTTAAATACACTTTTTTCTAGGAGCCACCGTTTCTATGAAAAACCTGTTTGTTTATCAATTGATCTCAAAGATTTTTTTACAAAACACCAATACGACAGGAAATTCTTAAATTTCATTTTTAATTGTGTTTTGCACAATTTTATTTAATTGCGACTGGATGAAAATTTTTTTCGTGGTCGTCTTTGTCGTTGGTAGGGTGACCGAATCCTTAGGCCAAACATCATACGCTTATGTCAATTTCTATCGATAGCGTATTCTATTCCTTGGCGTTTTGACGTTCGTCTCGGCCTGCAGGTAGAGACATTCCGAGAAAGGGTTATCTTTGTTGAATGCGCCGTTTCGCTCTCGCTTTTGTTTGTTAAACGGGCAATGACAACCCAGTTTGCTCAGGCGCATCGTACTGTTCAGACGCTCTTTTCAACCCTCTATTACGATAAAACTTCGACCTTGATAACGTTATTGGACTTGTGTGATTTCTTTTTTCTGTGACTTGGCTTGTGAACTGGACTTTGTGATTGATTGCTTACCCGAAGACTTGGCTTGTACTACCTGATCATGCTGCGGAGCCCCACGACCATCTACCTCGTCTTCGAGAATTCACAAACGAAGAGTATGCAGACATACTATTTTGCTATGGTTTTGCCAATGGCGTCGCTACTCATGCTCGAACGGAATATCAGTCTCGATTTCCACAGCGCCGTTTACCCCATGTGAGTGTGTTTGAGGGAGTGTACCGGCGACTACGAGAAACTGGTCAAATTCAAATACGGCAAAGCGATGCTGGAAGACCTCGTGTTTACCAGTCGGAGGAAGAGGAACAGATAATTCACATGTTTGAGCTAGATCCGACGACCTCAACAAACATCATTGCACGACGTCTTGGCATGTCACAGTGGAAAGTGTGGAACACAGTGCACCGCTCAAGACTCTACCCGTATCATTTGACACCAGTACAAGTAATTCGTGCCGGAGATCCTGCACGCAGAGTCGAATTTTGCAGGTTCATGTTGAACGCCGATATGGAAGATGTCAATTTTTTATTAAAAATCTTATAGACCGACGAGTCCAAATTTGATCAAGATGGAATAACAAATTATCACAATATCCATTATTGGGCCCCAAAAGTAGACAGTAATCCAGACAAGAAAAAAACACAAGGATCACAAAGAAGGTTTTCCCTAAATGTGTGGATGGGCATTATTAAGAATAAATTGATTGGTCCTTTCTTCCTACCCAACAACCTTAATGGTGAAGCATATGATTTTTTTTTTTTGAGAAACGAACTTAATGAGCTACTCAGTGAGGTACCCCTTGAAACCCGCAGAAACATGATTTATCAACATGATGGTTGCCCCGCACATTTTTCCTTAAGCGTCCGGGAGTGGCTCAATTGTCACTATCCCAAGTGGATTGGCAGAGGAGGACCCATTCCGTGGCCGTCCAGAAGTCCCGATTTGACTCCCGTCGACTTCTACGTATGGGGTCACATGAAAAGCTTGGTGTATGACGAGACCATCGAAGAATTAAAACAGCGCATAATAAATGCAGTAGAAAAAATGAAAATTAATTTAAAGACAAGCGTTGTTAAAAGCAATTTACGCAAACGTATGCGTCTCTGTATTCAAAATAGTGGCTCACATTTTGAAAATAAGCTGTAAAAGTTAAGTCACATTCAGAAAGTATTTCTTTCATAACAACCTCTCATGGATACCTTTCTTTAGATAAAGTAGCCCTTTCTCGGAATGTCTCTACCTGAATCTTTTGTTATCGCATTATTTCTGCAACTGTGCAACAAAGGGCCAATTTTTTTACGTCGTTGGATAGCTGAAGAATTGTAGATGTTTTTTAAGTAAAACGCAGACTAAGTTTGTCGGCGTTTTTTTGGAGAAAATAAATGTTTTTGTAAACCAAGTTCCGAAAATTATTAAAAAAAAAATATAAAACCGCCTCTAGTTTCTAGATGGATCCACATAAGTACGATATTATTATTTATTATTAAGAGCTATAACAAGGTTTCTCTAAAACTGTAAAGAAAATTAAAATCGATTCATAATTTTTTTTTTAATTTAATTTTAAAGTAGTGAAACTGGATTTTCTTAAAAAAATATTCAAAAAATTATATCTCAAAAATGAGCCATTTCCGGATATAACAATATACAGTCTAATTGTTGCAAATAACCTCCCCTACCACCTCTTAAAAGGATCCGGTCTAATTACCAGTAACCCTGTATATTGCCATTCTGTACTGAACCCTGTTTTTTTGTTAATTCGCCCTTATTGGCAGTATATATTTTCTTGTGATTGTAAAAAAATCTATAAATTTTGAATACAATGAAATACTACGTATAAATTACGAAAAAATATATTTATAAATAAAATAAATAATTTCAGTCTCAGTTTGTGCCTTGTGTGTTTCTGTGAATAGGCTTCATATTTAGTGTTGTAGATTTCTGCTGCTTGTCCTACAAAAAAAAATCTACAATTAATCATACATCCTATTTATATATTATTCAAGGCTGTTTCACCACTTCTGGGTATGTTCTGTTTTGCTTATCTATCAATTAAAATGACAAATACTGTATGAACATAAAAAAAATGTAGAATATTCTATCAAGAACTACTCAGAAAATGGTTAAATGAGGCCCGAAAATGTAACGCCACAACATCGGCGTTAATGCAAGCATGACATGCGTTTATGTGAATTGTTAAACTGCATGAGGGACAAAAAAAACAAACCATTAATGAAACCTAAATATTACATTTGAAGAAAACGAGTTTCTTACCTTAGGACACTTATAAGCACAAATAAATGGTTCTTCCTTCGGATGAGGAGGGTCTCGAAATAATTTCCTTATCTGTGGCGCTAGAAGTTTTGGCGCGGGCGGAACGTAAGCTTTTCCTAAAGCCTTGCTTACACCTGATATCAACATTCCTATACACATTGTTATCACACATCCAGAAAGCGTATACCACATGTATGATACATGTAATATTGGACTTACTTCGACCCTGAAAGAAATTATTGTATTGTACCAACTGTATATGAACATTTTAATAAAAGTAAACATGATCTTTGATAACTTATTAGGTGTCAAATGTAGGAATTATGAGTAATTGAAGTTAGGAGACTTGGTTTCGCAAGAAAAATTTAGAAATATATTTGTTCTGTAATATCTCGATGGTTCTGTAGTTATTTTTAGAGCATCGCTATTCACATAACAAAACACATAAATTTAGCAAATTTACCTTTCAACTGTATCCACATTATTGAATTCCAGTGTATGATTATACAGACATCCATCTACACTGAGTGGCTTATGTGGGTGGGTGATGTAACCGCTGGCTATAGCCAACTGCGCTGATAGACACCACCACGTCATTGATACCAAACCAGTCATTCCTCCTATTAACGCTCCCTGCACACAATATGAATTTGTTATTCCCGTAAAATTCTATATTTCAAAATGCGAAAGTAAAGACTTCGTTCATCTTCTGTTTTACCGTAGGAAGCTGTTCAAAGTTCCCACAATCAAAAATGCTAATTTTTTTTTGCATTTTGTTATGATAAATGACCTATTAAATATTTTAATTTACTTATTAGGCCCCTTATTTTTACGTTATTGTGACTTGAATTAGTAAAAAGTGCGGGTGTTCTCACGTATCCGACCAAATCTGGGATTTGAAATCTAAAAATAGTTACGAACAGATTCTTTTACTTCGTTTCTAGCATAGCATTATATTGCCTGTGCTTTGTTATTATTTATGCACATAGGGATTAAAATAAGTATCAAATGTGTATAATATTATAATGTATTATAATATTATAAGGTAAGTGTGTACTCATTGTAATTACCATTCCGTCTACCCACGGCATTAAGATCCCCATAGTGAACACCCCAAGCTGGGGCCCCATAGTTATGGCTTCCAATGTCATCGTCAATTGTAGAATTGTTCCCAATTTCTCAACGATAAATGTTAATCCTGCAATTAAGATTGCAGTGGATTCAAATGCTTTACAGGAAATAAACGAACAAAAAGACGCTTAATAATCGATCAATTAACAATTGGAATAAAATAAATTATTCGAACTATACAAGTTCGAATAATTTATTTTATTCCATAATGTACAGATAACAAAGATCCATGCAGAATAATGCATTTTGCTTTTGTAATAAATACTTCAACAGATCGATTAATCACATTTAATAAAATCTATTCACTTATTGCACAATAGCACCCTGCATAGTAGGAAGTGCTTTTTATCAATTCCTACTAGTCCAAATCTTCAGAATACACATAATGTTATAACTATAAATAAAGATTAATTAAATTAAGCCGGCCACTCTCGTACCTGGGCAGGGGCAATATTGGAACAATATCGGTTGCACGGCGGTTGGAGCAATTTCAGTTACCTATGCAAGCAGGGGCAATTTAGAGATCATAATAATTTAGAGATGTATAGACACACAATTAAGAATTGAGGGTGCAATTCCAATATTGCCCCTGCTGCAGGTACGTAAGTAGCCGGTTTAACAATCACCTAAGCAGAGTACTCCAATGAAAATGACAACTCCCCTCAACAACCAACTGGTCTGACGGTCAGACAATTTCCTCTTGAAGAATGGCTTATAAAAGTCTTCAAGCACTACAGCTGACATTGAGTTTAAGCTCGTTGATAATGAACTAAAAAGAAGTTTAAAATTAATTTCTATGTAAATTTTTATAATCTAAAACTAGCTATTTAAGGATAACACGCTTTACATCAATGAAATAGCGATCATTTAAAAAAAACCTTACCAGTATTAGATATGCTAATAAATATAATATAACATTTTCCTCTCCTTTTACGTCTGATGGGAATACATCCATTTTAATTTATCATTAATTTAATAGGGTGACAAACAAATATATATTAGTAAAGTTAAAGTCTAGAATATAGGTACTACCAACAGTATTTATATGAGTAAAAGAAATTTTTCCTACATATACCTAACTGCTTTCTTTACCTTAAAGCTGCACTGAATATCCCAGCAAGAAAAACTCCTGGCAGTCCGGGAAAATCACCCAAAACGTCCATGACTAAAAGCGGCAATAGTTGATCCTTTGCCTTCGCTAACTAAAAATATTTTTGGACTGTCATTAACTGCATAAAAAACGAAACATAGACGTCTTCCCGTAAATTCGCTCGTGTGATGGCCATAGAAAATTCCATAAGTTATTACAAAATCTATCTGCATACCAAAATTACAGCATATTAATTGAGTTTGAGCAGCTTTCACCATATTATATTTAAACACATCTAATCGAACTTTGAGTTTGATAAATAGGCAGATCTAACAATATAAATTATTTTTTTTATACTTTACCTTTGTTTGCAAAGGATCGCAATCGTAAAATCTAGCATAAATCAGCAATCCACAATATAGGCAGAAACAGTACAGTATTGAAATTCCAATACAGAATAGAAATACCGACCTGTAAAAAAAGGTTGTTGTATGACGACTAACATAAATAAAACACTAAATATCAGTTTCAGGGCTTACTGATAAAGTCTGCTAGCTTATTTAATACTTTTGGACATGTATATTGTCTTGCATAACATATTAATCATTGTAGCTGGCAGGTAATTTATTAAACAGTTTGGAAATAGGAGAATATTAATTGTATTTGCAGTAGAAACCTATCATAATTAATAAAAAAAAACTAAAAAGACAACGAGTCGACTTTCCGAAATAACAGGAAACAACTTACAATTTCGCGCCTCGTAACGTAGGGAGAGCCAGATATCGTTGAACCATAGTTTGATTAACTGCATTTGCTTGTAACCAATATATTACCCCTCCTATTACCAAATTCCATATTGTATGTCGTGCTGTGGGGTTGAAATCCCAACTAAAAAAGAAAATAATATGTGATATTGAAGTCTATCGAATGTGTAAGTTATCGTCATCGATATCGATTTTAATAAACGACCCATTTTTTTTAATTTGGATCTCATTCAAAATTAAATTTATTGATACAAACAATTTTAGGGAAATGCATTAATGCTAAATTATTCATGCACTGCAAAGTTAATAAAATCATCAGTAGAACAAAAACGCTATTACAGACAGCAAACAAATTGAAAATAACGTATTATTTAAAAGATACCTACTTGGGTGCTTCAATCCTTCCACTGTCCATGTTTCGTTGCCATACAACACCGAATCCACCAATATCTAGGGTACCCTTTATAGCAACTAACGCCATCGCCCCTACCATCACTGTTATTTGAATAACATCAGTCCAAACGACTGCTTGAAGACCACCCTAAAAGAATTAGGTTTACTAGAATCAGGAAGAAAAATAATTATAAATAATAGGGACATTTTTTTTTTATTGGTAATAGGGAAGCGCTTGACCATAATCTCGCCTGATGTTAAGCTGAGATGTGGTCTGAACGCGGTTCTGCTATCCGGATATAAATGTTTAGTAAATCTAGGTCGACTTCCTAATTATCTATACATTTAACGACATATTATTTTGTCGCATTTTTAAGCAAAATTATCTTAAATTTAATATGCTTATAGCTTGAATCATCCTTGAGTAACATATGATACAGGTTGTTACAGGATGATAAATCGTTAAAGCATATACATATAGGTTATGAGTACTACAAAGTAGGATATAGAATACTTACAGCACTCGTATAAAATATACAAACTAAGCACACAATTGGCGTAATTATGTGAATATTAACTCCAGTCACTGAAATATAAAATATTTTTCTGATTAATTACTCATTAATATAAAAATTAAATAGATGTCACATTAAAAAATCAGATTTTAATAATTTTATATTAAATCATCTGCATTACCTTGATTAAAAGCAAGTGCTGGCACATAAATAACAATTGGTAACCATCCTATCTGAAATTAATTTAACATAATAAAAACAAAAATGAATAAATAACTGAATTTCTGTCGTCATAATATAATATTGGTTATAACTTTTAACCCATATATTTAATACTCACCATCGCAAAAACGAAGAGCATTGAACCGAATAGACGTACTTTATTATCAAACCTCAATGATAAATACTAGAAAAAAAATTGATACATAAATTAATAACTTATACCTAGGTATACATTATTTGACTTTAAATAAATGACCACAATTAAAATTAATTACTCAAATTTCCTTCGTACCTCATAATTTGAAGTCATCTTAAGTTCGTGAAACACAGGTAAGTATATTTGAGTCATGAAAATGGACATTAGAAATATTCCGATAATGATGTAAGAATATTGCGTCCCATACATGTATACTTCTGTTGGTGAACCCAATAATGTTATTCCAGAAATAAAGCTGAAAGTTATACGCACCATGTAGGTAACAGGTAGAATCCAATTAAGTGAATCTTTTTTTTTTTTTGACTTATAGAAAGCGAGACAAATTAATATCGTGTTTTATGTAAACTCCTAAGTTAATATTCCAAGGTTTATAACGTTAACCGTCTTTTAAATTTTAATTAATGATTGAACTTTTTAGCGGAAATAGCTACTCTCAACATAAATTAAGCAGAGAAGGATTTGGAGTAGGATATTAAAAAGCGCTAAACATTATTCATATTCAGGTCATGGATGGAAATTATTAACATACATTTTCCATATTATTATCGTAATGTATTCCGAACACGATGCTTTGTTACAACCTGAATAATTAATATCTACGAGCGTATTGCAGTTAAAGTTTACCGAGTGAAAATATATGCCAGATATGTTAAATTATCATTAGGGATGCTACTTGCTAGTGAAAATGATCAGCTATTCAGTTATATCAGAAGAATTCAATAAACTACTAACCTGGCTACTAAAGACATGGATACGGGTAACACTTTCATATTCCTTCCGCCAAGAAGATAATCGTTCTGCGTCGTCTGCTTTTTGAAAAAGCCCCAGTACACACCTACGAAAGCACTTATCGCTAACATAAATATGAAAACTACGTAATCCACCCAAGAAAACTTTTGCATTTTAAACACCATATCGGCGACATTGTCCTGTGTATCGCCCATATTAAATGTTCTTTTAAACAACGATAATAATCTTCCAGCGGGGGATCCACGATTCGAATGGCAAGTGAACCCAGTGTGTAAATTCAATCTGTTACAATGAAAAAATTACGATAACTCGCAATTTAAAAGAGGATGTTGCGAGATCCCCCCAATTGTGACTAGCATTGAATCGGGATCGGTCTAACTGATCTTGTAGTAAATATGAACCTTGACATTGCGAAGGGTACTAAACAATTAACATAGGTACTTTGTATAGATTCATGAGTTTGGCTTTTGAAAAATGGCATTTTTTAAACTTGACTATCGTTTATTATAACTTTAATAGTACCAAGGGTTCAATTTTCATACCGCTATTAAATACAATTATAGGCGCCCATTTTCAGCACCTGGGTTTTAATTGGAGATAACTTTTTGTGCCATTGTTTTATTAGAATATAATATTCTATGCCATAATGATGAAGAATAATTAATTATTAAAGTACCCATGGATGCCTCTGATGACGACAAACTTTTAAAATGCGGCATGGACGTACCCAGGCATCATACTGCAAGCGGAGCAGGTGGTACCACCTTATATTATCTAACTTGCTGCATATTAATTAGGTTAGTAGTATTTTGAAAATTGATAGTTTTGTTTAAAATAATATTATTTAATCTCGATATCCGTTGAGAGAAGAAATAGAAAACAAGAAAATCATTGTCTTCAGGCAGTTTGAGATAGGCTAGGATGTATTGACAAAGAATATGCTTAATCCCGTGACCGTTTCAAAATCTTATCCTATAAAATTGCGGAAATTATAAATTAATTATGTAGAATTTTATTTTGAAACATCACATGAATGAGATTATTTGCTCATCTTTTATTTACAGGAGTACTAAAATAGCAGGAGTTCAATTGATCTGCAAATCGGAATAACTTCATACAATAGCATTATATTTTAATCATTTGATATTGTTCTTTTTATTTGTCAATAAGTACAGAATTATACACGAATTTTACCTTTTGTCGTCTTGTGAGAACAGCCTAATTTGTTGCCATTTATGAAAAAAAAAGGTTAAACTTTTGAGTTTTGACGCATGTCACTTGTCAATAGTAAATTGTAAACATAACCAACAAGTTTGTGTACATCGAATTTTCTTTAAAAACTAAACAAATATAAACTGAACATAATTTAAAACATATAATTATTTTTCTTCTTGAGTTCTTTCTTACTTTTAATTTATAAAATGGCAGGAGTATTGCTAAGTCAGACGGAAAAAACATATATACTTCATGGCGTACAGGTGTTTACAAGAATTATTTTGTGTATTATAAATATATTTTGTAAACAAGTTATCTTATAACATCGTCATGTAATTTTAGGAAGACTTCCGCTCTGATGGGAGATCTAATATTGACTATAGACCCATGGAACTGGAAACGGACGTAGTCAGTCATGCAAGTGGCTCGGCGCGTTTAAGGTTGGCAAACACAGATATACTGGTGGGTGTAAAAACTGAAATTGATGTCCCTAATCCCGACAAACCCGGTCTAGGGAAAATTGAGTTCTTTGTAGATTGGTAAGTTACAATTTTGAAACTTGTAGAATTATAACATAAGCTCTTCGTCGTGTTCCTTTTCATTTCTTTCTTAGTAATGTGATTCTCTTTTTGCGTTATAATTTGAAGTGTATTATTTCTAGTTCCGCAAATGCCACACCAGAATTTGAAGGAAGAGGTGGAGAACAACTCGCAAGCACTATATCAAACATGTTACAAAGAGCGTACCACTCTTCTCAAGCATTTAACTTAACGCAATTGTGTATATTTGAAGGAAAACAATGTTGGAAACTGTATATTGATATTTTAGTAAGTATTCTAAAATTAAGTCAATAACTAATAAAACTCAATTTACAATATTTGTGTTACATATTTACAATGTGTGTATTCATGGTTAAAATTTTCAGATATTAGAATGTGGAGGTAACTTATGTGATGCTGTGTCCTTAGCTGTAAAAGCCGCACTATTCAATACAAGAATACCTTTTGTTAAAGCAGCTCTCATGGATGGAGGAAATGTAGATTTACAACTATCTGATGATCCATTTGATAGCAAGAATTTGAATGTTGGCACTGCACCATTGCTGGTAATATACTTTTTTCTTTTAACTGTATAATGTTTTAATAAACTCATACTGATTAAAATAAGTATTGTTCTATATCTAACTTAATGACAATTAGGGCAGCCATACACAGACCCCTTCAAGCAGTTGAGACCGACGGCTCAAAGCCGCGACAAACGGTAAACTATAGACTATAGGCTTACAGTGGCGTGCATTCCATAAAGACATAAAGACACTGCCTACCCTAGCATTTACCAAACTCTGATCAATATTTAATATCCATAAAATGAAATTCACAGCGTCATTATATTTTATTAATTACGCCATGTAGTATATGAAACAAAAATCAAAATATTTCAAATATATTTCAGATCCATCTATTGGTATTTTGGTGGCATTATTATCTAATTTCAATAACACAGCTCAAGTCACTATGCATGCGCTGCACTAGCGCCGCCACAGGACTCAGTCCGTCACGGGACGGCAAAGACACAAACTATCCGTGTCTAAGTTTTTATATGTGTGCTCTGCGTGTCTACGCATATTTTATATGTGTGCGTGCCTATAAACACGGCACACAGATGTTATAAAACCACGCACACAAACACACAAGGTAGGCAGTGTCTTTTTACGAAGATATACGAATTAGGTACGAACCGAATTCGGAACCACATTCGAAAGTCGAAACTGAAGTTGAATATGCGACCAATTTAAGAAGTGTGATAATTTATACATTTTTGTAGCGGTAAAGACCATCTACAAATAGTATCATTATTCGTTTGTTTTGTTTTGGAAATAACAAACGTTATTAATTAGAACAATTTGCAAGTGAAGTGTTTTGGGAGTAACTAAATAGATTATGTCTATCGTGAGTGTAATAATTTGTAAGATAATTAGGTATAATTTAACGGAAAATTCTTATTTTTGTTTTATGAATAAACATTTATCAAACAGAGACTTAGTGATAGAAAAAAGAGCCGATCTATACCGGAATTTGTAATACACAAAGGTAAAGTTAATCGTTAATTTCATAATATAGAACACTAGTTATTATAGGTACTTTGAAAATTATTTTATAGTAGGTAGGTGTGTAAATCGTAATATATTTTCCATTATTTTGGGGAATACTACGTATTGTAAGCTCATAATATATGAGTACAGCAATGTGAAAATATAAACATTGCAGTAGGTATTCGATAATATGACTTAATATCATTACAATATTTCTGCCTACCCTGTCGAAAAACTCTGTGCACGCCCCTGTAGGCTTACATTGTTTATCGTACAGAGAGATAAACAAATTAGTGTCAAAATTGTCATGAAATTAACAAAAACACAGTATTTTAGTTCAAAGTTCAAACCAATGCAATGAAATTATATAAAAACAAATTGAAATATTTCAGGTCACACTATGCAAAATTGGTGATAAATGTGTAGTAGATCCATCAGCTGAAGAAGAAAAGTGTAGTGTTGTGTCACTTATTGTGGGTGTATCTGGCAATCCTGGATATTACACTACAAATGCATTGGACACTGAATTAAAGTCTAAATGTACGACAATTGGCATGTTAGGTGCAGGCAGTGTGGCCCCACTAACATTGAAAGAAGCTGTCAGTCAGGGAATGTAAGTAATGAAAGGATATTTGAAATTGCTAAAAAAGATATAAAATTAAAATAGATACATATTGACTAAGGGCCGGATTTGCGGAACCCAATGATTATTGCTATCTGTCAGCTCATATGACAAAATATAATGCATGGAAATTTCCACAGAACAATAAAAACAAATAGAAGTGCGATAATGTCATAATTAGTATGAAAACCAGTGTCGCCAAACCCACACATTTAAACCGATAGTTATACAGTACACTACAAGTAAACTATGCCTTTGATTGGACAGCTTAATTTGAGTAAAAACTGACTTAGGTTATAAATTCAGCATTTCAATATGTACCCTAACGCACCATGTTACGGTTTATTTTAGTATAACATCTCTAGGTATATTAGCTGTTTTGTTTCTCATTGCTCAGAAATTCCAAATTCGAAAAACATTCAGCTACTCCACAACAGAGGGCGTTAGTTTTCGATAGATATAACTTTGAACCTCAACACATAGAGATAAGGTTGAAATTTGTGTCACTCAACATTAATGACATTAACTTGATATTTATCTGATGCTATGCCCTGAGGGATGTCAGCCTTGTTATCGATATCGAGATATCGATAATTCACAAATAAATATTTTTTGTGTATTTTTTTTCTTTCTATTATACGAGTATAGTATAATGTGTCACATTTTGGAGTATGTTTATTACTACTAAGTACGTCTTTTTATATTATTATTATTAAATAAAAAACGGAATAGAATAGTATTAATCTATATTTACAAAATACAAACAGAAAATATGCATTATTTTAAATCTTGGAACTGCCGTAGGTTTGCTGTATCGATGGCCTTTGTTAGACTGCTTAGTGCTGTTCGGCATTCAGTTAACTCGTCACGTTGCATTTATCCATTTCTCTTTTAAATTAGCCTCTTTGGGAAATCTGTAAATAAATTGGACTAATGAAAGCTAAGGAAAAATAAAATAAAATTTAATATTTATAATGTTTGTCTTTTCTAAAGTATCGATACTGTCGATATGCGCCACAAGCATCACTAATGCGACATTCGTTTGTTTATTGCAATAATATTCCAGAAATTCTTGTTTGCTGTTCAATCTATAATAGTACTAATTTCTTACGGATTAAGGTTCATTTTGACTAGATATTTGTATACAATTTTGACAAATTACAAGCGAAGATATAACATAAAATATTATATGTAAAATAAATAAAAATAAGACTTACCGATGGTATGAAATGCCTCCATTGCTGATATTATTTCGTCTGCTATCATTTTTGCACTCTTATACCGAACAACACGTCCTAATTAATGAATAAATACGGAAAAAAGGTTTGACAGCTGACAACCGACTCGAATATTTTTCTGCGCACAACTGAGAGCAAGTTAGGTGATCTTACCTTACAAGTGACACGTGGGCCACGCCCACATCACACTTCTATCTACTTTACTGTTCTGTGGAAATTTCCATCAAATACTGAACAATGTAATTTTGTACAAAGATTAATTTAGGTATTATCTTTCTGTATTGTCAGTCTACAATCTTATTGAACATATATATATTTATTATTTATATCTTATCTTTATTTCAACTATTAACACCATTCAATGTATTTTCAGCATTGCAGCCAAATGTTTAGATGAAGCACTTGGAAAAGCTCTTTTACGAGAAAAAGCAGAAACAATCAATTACAAAAAAGAATCATATGGATTTCTCAAATAAATATTTTATTTACAAAAAGGGTTTTAATTAAAACACAATATTGCCCATATACCTTTATTATATTATAAGGAAAATAAACATTTTTCTACATGAAACCATCACACTTTATCACATTTTTTATCAGGCCTGTATTGCAATCAGTCATAACATTTCTTTCCATAATATGTCAATGTTAGCTACATGAATATCATGAAGTTGTCTTTATATCAACAAGATACATAAACGAAATATATATCTTAATATAAAGAAATTATATTTAGAAAACACAAAAATACCATATTAGGTATGTAATTTTCCATTTTACATAAACAATAATAATTGAAATAATTAATACAAATTAGGCAAGATATTCAGTCATAAATCAGGTAAATAACATATTCTATTACCATTGTCAATATAATTTTAACTTATGATATTACTTCTTATCTATGCAAAAAATATGTTTATTTGAAATATCTATTTGGGGCTATGATATAATGCCCCAGAACTAATAGAGAATAATGCAATAGAGATAATAAAAGTATTTTATATTCTTTATGAATATAATTACTTCTTAGCATTGATAGGAGTCAATAGGTCAAGAACAGCAGCGATATTGCCATCCTTGCTCTCGAGTAGTTGAGTCAACCATCCTCCTTCATTAGTGAAGCCCATTGCAATCATCTGCTCAATGGCCGCTTGAATATGAGCCACTGTAAAATAAAGTTTTATATTAAAATTATGTTTCCATACATTTAAAAAAGTACATGTCTTCGTCAAGTTTTCCTTCTTTGTTATATAATAATCCCCATAAAAATATAACCCACTCATTGCTCACATGAACATTATAATTTTGTTTTTAACTACAGAAATATAAGTTATGATAATAATATGAAACAATGCATATTGATTAATGCAAATAAATAAAGTGGGCCACCAAATAATAATTATTATGATTAGAATGATATCATTCTGACTCATTGTTTTGCAAATGTATATGATTAATTATGTCCTTTAATAATTGGAACTTGATAATACTTATGCATAAAATTATTATATTAATTATTTTATGTCGATTACTATGTTTTCAAACAAACAATACTTACATTTATGTATCAAAAAGATAGTAACACCATCTATTACTCAAGAATGGCTGAACAGATTTTAATGGTTTATTTAATTTGTTAGTTCATGGGATAATAAATGTCAAATTTTGTATATCTTCCACAATAGTCAAGCGTAGCCAGGACGAATAGCTAGTAATAAATATGATGAAATTGATATTTATTATTTTATGGCATCCAAATGCTTTATAAATATAAATTTATAAAGAATAGAAAAAATTCGATCACGAGGCGGGACTCGAACCCGCATCCTTTCGCGCCATTCCGGGGCGGATGCCTGACCAACTCAGCCACTCGTGACCCGCCAGAGCAATCGAATTTATTCTATTCTTTCAGTTTTATGTGTCTTGATAAATAAGATACTTACTTGGGTGTCGTTCCTGGCGACCAGTGGCTGATGTTTGCTTGCCAGCATCTTTAGTCTTTGGTTCTTCCGGAGCAGTCGGCTTCGGTTGTTCTGGAACTTTCACCGCAGGCTCTTTGGGATTCAACACTAAATGTTATAAATGACAAATGATGATGTGAGTATTTGAGTGTTGGGAAATTGATAATTTGATTCAAAAATCATTTATGATAGACATCAAATAATTACTGAAAACTATTATAGATACTAAGAGATAATATGTATTCAATGAAAGAACAATTAAAATAAAAAAAAGATATCTTATTCTTATTACTTATGTTATTATCAAAACATTCAATTTACATTATTGCGATAAATGTAGACATGTAAATGTATTGACATTTAAAAATAATAACGAACACGAAATATATTTCAATTTAATAGCTTTTTGATGGTTATAACACTTACCAGCTGTGGCAGTATTGAGAGGCGGGTAGAGACTTTGGCCCTCATTGATTTGCACACGATTTTGGAACTCCTCAGGCAGGTTGAAACCAATGGGAGGGTTTGCTTCTGCGCCAGGAGCCTTAGCTTCAGAATCCATAAGATCTGTAAAAAAGTAAAAATTTCAATGAAAATGGATCAAAAAAAAAACACTTCATATTTATATTATAAAGTGAAATTAAAAGACAAACATCAATTTAATCTATTAATGTATTACGAAATAAAATACCTTTGTCATTATTGATAACAGTCCACTCATCAGTTTTGTCAGGGGAATCCTCTTTCTTCGACTGAGCTGCTGCATTCGAAGTTGAGGTCACTTCTGAAGCCACACTTTGCTTATCAGCGGACGCCTTGCTGTCCCCTTGGCCCATTTCAACATCAGTCTTTTCCTTTGCAGATGTCGATGGCTGTTGCGGCATAAAAGCATTCAAGTTTCCGCTCAAATACATGTTCAAAAGTTTTTGAATGTTATCCATGTTCAAATTATCGGGTGTGAAAGGGCATTGTCCCCTGGCCGATGATGTTTGCTGAGCATTTGCTGATGCGGAGGCGGAAGCAGAGCTAGCCTTTGGAGCTTCAGCCTGAGTTTTAGGGGTTTCATTAGCGGCTGTCGGGGTTTCCTGGTTTGCAGTTGGTTCATGTTCAGTTTCAACTCCGACGTCCCCAGCGAGGTTCGCAAATTCGTTCATATAAGTGGCGAATGTTTCCAGCCAGCTGGTGCGTGGCCGGCGTTGGTGTTCGTCACGGGCCTGGCGGCGATGATGGCCGTAGTGGCCATGATGCTCCCGCCGCTTACTTTCACTCTCATGACGTTGCTTCTTGCAATGTTCCTCGTTGATTTGATTCAATGTTTTGAGGAAATGGCGCGATCGCTTCACTGCCGCCTTGATAACGGTGCGCTGTAAATTGTAATTTATGCATTTAAATAAAAAATAAAAACATTTATTAAAGTGAAAACTTCTTTAGCGGCGTTGAGCACATTTTCTGTAATGGGTATAAAATCTTAAACTCGCGTCAGGACACGTGACCTGATCGAAAAAGCGTTAGACGGATACCATTCCAAAATATCAAACATGCTCAACGTTAATAATCAAGTTTTCACTTCTGCCGACCGCGGCACTCCCGGAGTGCAACCCGTCTTTTTTTACCTCTCTCACAAGGGTTAAAAACTTTACAAAGAATGAATAATACTAATACATAATATATATTAGGCAAACTTATGAGAGCTGGTGCCCGAAGTGGGTTCTGAAGAACCTGTGAATGTTTATCTGTGTCGCGTGTTTAAACACGTGAACCGGTTAGATATGACCCGTAATCCGTTACAAATCGATTCGACATACGGAAAGTGTGTAAAGTAATAATGTTAGGTATGCCAAAACAATACATTTAATATTGTTATCGAAGTTAAATAGTAATAGTAAATAAATTTTCCCTAGCACATTAATTGGATACAGAGGCCACTTGTATCTCAAACGGATGGAAAATTTCCAGTTCGTTGCACTTATGTACGCTTTAATTACAGCGAATGTACAAGGATACCAAGCAAAATAATATTACCTTTACCCATTTATTAAAAAAGGCTTATGCAATGAAATAGAGAACCGGCGAAATAGGTGAAAACTTATTTATTTACGAATATTAAATGACTAAATCTGCTTACTTATTATTACTTGTTTTAATTATGCATAATTTGAAGGGACAAATATGTTGAAACTACGCACGGAATCCAAGGTGAACAAGTCTAGCTTACACTTGACTGATTTTGTTGAAAATATAATATGAATTTCACAGTGACTGATGTTGAGAAAATTTGTAATAGTGGTGCAATTTATTTATACTTGCAAGTCACCAAAATAGAAATGTTAATTTTTACTTTTATACCGACTTAATATTGCATCATAAAAACCCTTTTTTTACTAGACTCTAGAGCATTTTGCATAAATTGTAATGATACATTTATATTTCAACACATATACATATACAATTTATGTTAATTTATTGTAATCAGCAAGTCATGACTCAGTATTTTCATTATTCGGCAAACAAAAATGTGATGAAATTATATTAAAAATCACACGACAAAGAAATTACGGACAGCATGGGAATGGGCAGGCCAACGACCTCGCTCTTGCGACACAAGTCGAAGCCTACAACCGAACGGCCATTTGTAGCACAAGTTGTAGACAATAATTGATATATTTTTAAAAACGAAAAAAGCACGCTCTAACCGAACTGAACATGAAATTATTGTATTGTTACCGATCTTTGATATGTGGACAAAGTTTAAATTAAATCTATCCGTTTCCAGTGGGTCAAAATCGTGTGTAAAGGAGTCGATTACATACAAACATACACTGGTGATGCTAATAAAAATGTATTGATGCTAAAAACACTAACCGCAAAGGCACTCACACTATTCAATATTCAGGTACGACTATCAGAGCTCGCTTTTAAAGCACAAATCATAGACAAAGAGGGTAAAAGTAAGAATAAAAAAAAATTGGTTGTTTGTACAGTAGGTTAACGATCGAGATATTTACGTGATAACATAATGCAGTGGCAGCGCTCGAGATGAGACGGGATATCGGTCCGTCTCTCTCTCGTTATACCTGCGATCGCGCTCGTGAGGTTTTGGTGTGACACAAGTTTCTGAACATGTCACCCGACTAAAACGATTTTAAAAACGTTATCATGTTAAAAAAAAAATAGACAAAGAGAATTAAAACACTTACAGGTAACGAGGGGACGGGCACTCGCACCATGCAATGCTCGGGGTGCAGGCCGGCGGACTCGCACTTTGAACACAGGTCGTAGTCATCACAGAAGGTACACTTGTAGCGGAAACCCGTTATGGGAACATCACAGCCGTCGCACACTACGCCAGAGTGAGGAATGTTGGGTCCAGTGGAAGCTAGATAAAAAAATCTCCGTCAATAACTCAGGCCCCAGAATCACAGACACAATAGAAAATCTATTGTGTCATGGACCGATCGGGCCGTTTTGGACTCAATGGGTTAATCAATATGCAAGTTTATGTAAAACCAATTCTCGAAATTACTAGAACTTTATAAACGTTAAGTGTGCAAAAAATAAATAACTTTTTTAAAATTAATATATTTATTTTAGTACAGTTACAAGTCCTATCAAATTTATTGCAACTTTCTAAAATCATTATGCTAGAAACATCTTCAATGTACAGTTCAATCAATGTTATAGGGCACATTATCTATTACACAACAATACAAAGGATGGCATATACGTGTCACAATTTTGTTTATTAAGAACTAGCTTACCGCCCGCGGCTTCGCCCGCTTTGTCTAAAACCTAATAAATTATATACTAAAACCTTCCTCTTGAATCACTTTATCTATTAAAAAAAAACCGCATCAAAATCCGTTGCGTAGTTTTAAAGATTTAAGCATACAAAGGGACATAGGGAAATAGGGACAGAGAAAGCAACTTTGTTTTATACTATGTAGTGAAGTACTTACGTCCTGCATTATTATCAGTAACAGCAGTTATAACAATGTCACAGTCATCATTGTTATTATCCTCCTTGGTGTGCACATGGATTCGCTTCAAATCATCTGCCATTGACGTCAGAGCAATCATCAATTCATCGTCCGATGAAATTGTCACGTCATCACTTTCTTCATCTATTTAATGAGAAAGTATTTTTGTTAACTTGCTCATATTTGATTTCTAATAAGCTATAGATTATTTTTTTTTATCAATCATAATGTATATAAATAACCATTATTTAATATTTTTTTAAAGAAATTACAAACCTTTCCAAGAGACAGTGAAGCTCTTTCCCTTAAGCTTAGGGTAGATATCTTGAAGCTTAGCACTCAAATACTGAAAGCTGGTTACAACACCTCTTTCAATCCCAAACCTCCTTACTTCTGGCTTCTCACTCCCATTCCAGAATGTATAAACTTTAAATTGTACCTCCATTCTTGTTTTCTGAGCTATAAATTAAGCTAAGTTAATACACAAATTCCTAAGATACAATCTAAAATGTTATTGCATGTAATGACTATGACGCGATAATTTTCAAAGAGGCCATTTTGTGATACCACATACTAAGTAATAAGTACAGCCATTCTATCTAGTCTAGATCGTATGCATTTAAAAACGTAGACAAATCGAAAAATACGAACAGTAATAACGCTCTAATTTTATTTTATAATAAACTATTCAATTTCAACACAATATTAATATGAATAAAAAAAATAATCTTAATCTACATGGAAAACGTACCTATCTCGTCTAAATGTACACAAAATACAAAATCAATACAACACAACAAAACACAAGAGACTGCGCACCGCGTCAGCGAGAATAATATTATATATGGTGGGCTTCGCTCAGCGCGAGCGCTCTGCGGTTATATACATACGATGAATGTTTTCAATTTTAATGATTCATCACTTACCGAACATTGGAGAAAAATATTACTCCGTTGTGCAATAAGAATCAGGTTTGTTTTTGTTCAAAAACAAAATAGTCACGTCACGCAGTGACTTGTGACAAATGACAATGACAACACTCAGTGTTGCTAGATGAACTTGCTACATACCCCGTTTTCCAATTACAGCACTAGAGCGCATTAAGCGGCATAATGCTTATCGTTGAATGTTCCAACTACAGCAATGCTTCGCACAATCGAGCACTAGAAAAAGTAATGCGCGTGAATTGATGCGTGCAATCGATTTATCGTTAGTAATTATTAATTGTTGGAAAAAAATTTAAAGCTTTCGTTTCATTGTAGTTTTTTCGAAATAATCAAAGTTAATTCAAATTGTGTTAAAAAAATAAATTTAAGTATGGATGAAGGTACAAACATTGAAAAAAATGTTAATGAAATAATCAAAATCCAAATTACTTAAAATAACCGTAAATATTTTTCAACCAAATATTATGTATACCACTTTATTTACATAATATGAGGTTATTGCTAACTCTATGAATATTTTTTTTTCAACACTGAACTTAGCGCAACCTGCTGGTGCGTTTCACGTTCCAATTAAGCATCAGCATAATTCGGAATTGTGCGGCACTGAGTCGCATTATGCTCTGTAATTGGAAAACGGGGTATAGTTTACACTTGCAAGTTTGTCAGACAGACTGTCGGACAGTTCATGCAGAAGTTTACTTGCAGATGGAAACGCCGCCTCATGTTTACACACGCTTTCTCAACTTCTCGCAAGAAGCGCTTGACAAACTGTCGCGACAGAACTTGCTACATGGTTTACACTTGCAAGTTGCTGTCAGACAGACTGTCGGACAGTTCTTGCGGAAGTTTACATGCAGATGGAAACGCGGCCTTAGGCGGCGTTTGTCAAGCGCTTCTTGCGAGAAGTTGCGAAACACATTGCGAAAGCTACTCGCGACATCTCGCAGCTTATCGGTCTAGTTCCGTATATCTCGCAGCAAGCTGCAAGTATCGCCCGCACGGCTTTTGATTTTTGTTTATTTGAAACTAGCAATGCCCTGCGGTTTCACCCGCATAGATAGCGATATCGTGACAGTGAAAAGTCTACTATAGGTCGGACTATAGGTTTAATTTTTAATCACATGAAAATCACCTTCACCCCGTCCCGCACTACGGCCTGCTTCTTGTATTAAACAGTATAGGTACCTACTATTTTCTGTAGATTGACACTTTTGAAAATTCGTTATATCTTTTGAATGGAATATCCAATTTTTTTCATTTAAAAAGTATTTTGCTGGTATTGAAACAGTCTATAATAAAACATCATTTAATGGGATAACGATTAATTAATCTAAGGATTAAAATATATTAACGATTAATCCTTATCCCAATTAACTAATAACCACAGTTGACACTTTAGGCCAGTGGAAATTAACATTAAATTCGCAAAGCACGATGTAGATTTGAATTTTTGGTATGTTGTTTGGATCAGTTAGGGTGATGTAAATCCCAATTTGCAACTTCGAAAGAGTTGTGCTCGCTGCGCACCACGTGATAAACTGCGAAAATTTTGGACTTTTTTCACTTTTTGCTCTAAAAGTCATAAACTATGCGTTTCCGACAAGTATGATTCAGTACATAAATTAAGGTTATTAAATTTGCAACAATTTAAGCCTAACCGCAGCTCTCTAAACCTTATAACGACTAAACTGTGGCCATTCGAAGATGGTTCATTTTTCCGGAAATATTGAAATTTTTAGTTTTACTCCCGTTTGAAGCAAAATATTGGCAAAAACCGCTCGTTCTATGAGAAGTTCGTATAATAAAGTTGTAGTGCATTTAATTTTCTTTCATAAGAGCATAGAACAAAGTCTGTGAGACAAATATTTCACACACAATATCTGAAAAACAAAAAGAAGGTAGAAATAGATTTTTAAAGAATTGAAACTGAGAGCATATAAAATCATAAAAAGAATAATACTTTTTCATTTGCAGGATAGGTAATTAACAAAATTACAAAATTTGGGAAAGTAGGAAAAAAGATTATACGCAAATAATAAACTGCGAAAATTTTGGACTTTTTTCACTTTTTGCTCTAAAAGTCATAAACTATGCGTTTCCGACAAGTATCATTCAGTACATAAATTAAGGTTATTAAATTTGCAACAATTTAAGCCTAATTAAAGCTCTCTAAATCTTATAGCGACTAAACTGTGGCCATTCGAAGATGGTTCATTTTTCCCGAAATATTGAAATTTTTAGTTTTGCTCCCGTTTGAAGCAAAATATTGGCAAAAACCGCTCGTTCTATGAGAAGGTCGTATAATAAAGTTGTAGTGCATTTAATTTTCTTTCATTAGAGCATAGAACAAAGTCTGTGAGACAAATAGTTCACTCACAATATCTGAAAAACAAAAAGAAGGTAGAAATAGATTTTTAAAGAATTGAAACTGAGGGCATATAAAATCATAAAAAGGATAATACTTTTTCATTTGCAGTATAGGTAATTAACAAAATTACAAAGCTAATTAAATTTGCAACAATTTACGCCAAACCGCAGCTCTCTAAACCTTATAACAACTAAGCTGAGGCCTTTCAAAGATAGTCAGTTTTTCCCGAAAATTTCAAATTTTTAGTTTTGCTCCCGTTTGAACCAAAATATTGGCAAAAACCGCTCGTTCTATGAGAAAGTCGTATAATAAAGTTGTAGTGCATTTAATTTTCTTTCATTAGAGCATAGAACAAAGTCTGTGAGACAAATAGTTCACTCACAATATCTGAAAAACAAAAAGAAGGTAGAAATAGATTTTTAAAGAATTGAAACTGAGGGCATATAAAATCATAAAAAGGATAATACTTTTTCATTTGCAGGATAGGTAATTAACAAAATTAAATTTTCTACAACTTTATTTTATGACCTTCTCATAGAACGAGCGGTTTTGCCAATATTTTGGTTCAAACGGGAGCAAAACTAAAAATTTGAAAATTTCGGGAAAAACTGACTATCTTTGAAAGGCCACAGCTTAGTTGTTATAAGGTTTAGAGAGCTGCGGTTAGGCTTAAATTGTTGCAAATTTAATTATCTTTGTAATTTTGTTAATTACCTATCCTGCAAATGAAAAAGTATTATCACAGACTAATAATAATATACTACGTATACAAGTATTATCCTTTTTATGATTTTATATGCCCTCAGTTTCAATTCTTTAAAAATCTATTTCTACCTTCTTTTTGTTTTTCAGATATTGTGAGTGAACTATTTGTCTCACAGACTTTGTTCTATGCTCTTATGAAAGAAAATTAAATGCACTACAACTTTATTATACGAACTTCTCATAGAACGAGCGGTTTTTGCCAATATTTTGCTTCAAACGGGAGCAAAACTAAAAATTTCAATATTTCCGGAAAAATGAACCATCTTCGAATGGCCACAGTTTAGTCGTTATAAGGTTTAGAGAGCTGCGGTTAGGCTTAAATTGTTGCAAATTTAATAACCTTAATTTATGTACTGAATCATACTTGTCGGAAACGCATAGTTTATGACTTTTAGAGCAAAAAGTGAAAAAAGTCCAAAATTTTCGCAGTTTATCACGTGGTGCGCAGCGAGCACAACTTTTTCGAAGTTGCAAATTGGGATTTACATCACCCTAACTGATCCAAACAACATACCAAAAAAAAATTCAAATCTACATCGTGCTTTGCGAATTTAGGGTTTTTTAGTGTCGATTTCTACTGGCCTACTTGACAGATTCTGTCAAGTGTGTTTGTTTTCTGAAATTTGAATTATTCGAATGCCTTTATAATAATTCGCTTGCGAATGCTTTGCGAACTTGCGAAGTTGTGAATTGCGATTAATTGCGAAGCCCCCTTTTGTTTTGCTTCTCTCGATTGTTATTTAATTTGTTCTGTTTTGTTCACATTTGTTATTGATAGCCTGTTGTTTGTTTAGTTTCTTTTAATTGTTTAAGTTAAGTTTTGTTTAGTAGTTGACTGTTGAGTTTGTTGATAATTTTAAAATGGCTTCTAGGAGGAAGGTGTATTGTGTTTTTGGATGTAGTGAAATGGGTAAGTTTCTCAAAATTATTTATTTATAATGAACTGATGCTACCAGTTCATATCCCTTATTGTTTGTTTTGGTCATGGCCGCAGAACATCTTTGTTTGCATAACCACTATTTTACAAAAAATTATAAAAATTTTAAATATTTGAGTAAGTATTATATATTTATATTTTTAAATATATAAAAATAATTAAATATGGAGAACACTTAACATTTATTGCGTATTTCTATACTGTAAAGGTTTTTTTTATGTATTCACAGGAGCATATATGCATCGTTTCCCTCACCCTACAAGACGACCGGAGTTGTTTGCTACCTGGATGTCAATTGTAGGTGAACGACTAAAAGATCTTGAGCCTGACAAGATCTACAGAAACAAGAGAGTCTGTGATTACCATTTCAAGCCTGAGCACAAAGTTTCATGTCACCGTTTACTCAATTTGTCTGTTCCATCAATCTACTTGAATGGTGAGTTTGAATATTACCCATAGCTGTTAATACTTTATTTATCAAATTAATCATTCTCTTAGGTAGGATTATTATATGTATACCTCGTGTGTTCATAAGTTTTGAGAAGAAATAAAAGTTGCATATCTTTTGTAATATTTAACTTATAATTCTAAAATTTATACAATATATTAAGTGAGTAATAACAAACAATAAACTTTCATTATTACTCAAAATGTCCACCCTTATTTTTTATACAGGCCCTCAGACGATTTGGCCAGTCATCTATAGCGGCACGAATCTTTTCCAATGGAATTCGCTTTGCCTCTTGGACAAGAGCTCGCTTCAGTGACTCCAAGTTTCGGTGGGACTTTCGGCAGCCCTGAGCTCTAATTCAGTCCATAAAGAATAATCCAGCGGGTTGAGGTCGGGGCTGGAGGAGGGCCATTCGTTAGCTGCAATGAAGGCCGGCACATTCTCCTTCAACCAAGCTTGGGTGGTTTTTGCCTTATGAGATGGCGACGAGTCTTGCTGGAAAACCCAATCCTTGTTGTGAAATAAAGTATGAGACAGGGGTTTCACAACAGGCTCTAAAATATCACTTTGATAATTCTTGGCTTTCACCATGACACCTTGTTGGCAGAAATGCAGCGGAGTGACACCTTCATACGAAACTCCCCACCATATCATCACACCAGCCGGATGATGAGTACGCAAGACATTCCGTGCTGAAGGTGGGACGTCCTTGCTACTTTTGGCATACACTTTATTGTTTTGTCGGTTGAACTTTTCTTCGACAGTAAAGATTTTCTCATCAGTAAAGAGTATCTTCCTCCTATCGTGTCTTCTAAGCAGTATTGGACAACGTTCGCGTCGCAATTTACGAAGGCGGTCGTTTAAAAAGTGAATTTTCCTACGGCTGTACGCCTTTACCTTAAGATCATATTTTAGTATTCTGTTGATTGATACGCGCGAAATATCAGTCTTCAGTGCGAGTTTTCACTGAGTGCGTCATGGATTTCGGCGAAGTCGCTCTCTGATGATTTTGATGTTCGCAGGCGTCCTCACAGAGCGTGGCCGGCCACTTCTCTGGCGATCTTGCAAAGAATTAGTCTCCTTGTATCGTTTGATAGTGTAATACACGAAGTTACGGCTCACACCAAAAATTTTCACCTCACAGAAAATCTCCATTGGTTTTTTCCCCGCCTTGACAGCGAAATCACGGTCGCACGTAATTCTTTAGTTCCCTCCATCACGAGAAAATTGAAAGAAATGAATTTGAAAATCAAAGGAATTAAAAGTAAACATTCCAAATTCAACATTGGAAAAAGAAATAAATATCAGCCAGTGATATTTTATCTTATTTTTTTACTACAAAATTCGTCTCAAAACTTATGAACACACGAGGTATATAACACACACTATTTTTAGTTAGGGAACTGGTTCTTATTTCTGCTGGTAAAACACTACTAAGCTTTTAGTAACAAAGTCTTCAGTGATAGACTAACTAGCTTGATGACCACCAGTCAATGCTCAACCACTATTCTTTAGTTTCTTCAACCAGTTTTCATTCCAAAATGCTCAACTGCAAGACTATTGAAAAAAAAAAGACGGGCTGCACTCCGGGAGTGCCGGCAGAAGTGAAAACTTGATTATTAACGTTGAGCATGTTTGATATTTTGAAATGGTATCCGTCTTACGAATGGAATAAAAAAAAAAAAAAAAAAAGGGCAAAGGGCTAAAAAAAAATCCGTCTAACGCTTTTTCGATCAGGCCACATGTCCTGACGCGAGTTTAAGATTTTATACCCAAAGCCGCTAAAGAAGTTTTCACTTCAAAAAAATAAAATGATACATTCTATAATTTTATCTTTCATAATTTTTGACTTTGCTACTTATAATAATTACAGGTATATTTTCTTCTGCGAGTACAGCAGTTTACATGGAACATAACTATTCTCAGCCAAGGATGTGGCCTTGTGAGACAAGGGCAAATGAAGATATTGATGTCCCATTAAATCAGCAATTTTTAGATAAAGGTATTATAATTATTATTTATTATTACTGCTCTTTTTAACTAAATGGGCAAAAGCAATTATGTAATGGGATGTTAATTAAGGTATCATATCAAAATATAAGATACTTAAAATCTCATTTATTATTATTTATTTATTTATTTTTTTTTTCATTCAAAATATATACCATACTTGTATTAATGAAGTGAAATAATAATGAACCCTTTTAATATAAGCATGATACTTTTTTGTGTGTTTTTGCACGCCTCATAAGCGAAGCGTTGAGGTGGGTACTACTGTCACTTCGCGCAAAACATCTGATTTTTCAAACTTAAAATGTCTTTATGTATCATACATTGCACTTGTAAGATAATACATACACACACATATTAAGAAAAAACACTATTTTTAACGTTCATGATATTTTTGATGTCATTTTTGTTATTTAAACTAGTTAAAAAACAGTTTAAAAAAGTTCTGTCTTGGACGTCCGTGTGTCTGTATGTGCGGATCCTTTTTCTTGTTAACACGATAGCGACCGAAATACTTTACTAATCGAGTCTTTTTTTTTCTCTTACGCTTGAGTATGCTCAGGAATAGAACCCTTTCATTTTTCAGGGTCTGATTCGATGTGGTTTAATTGTTATTAAATAAACAAAAATAATAATTAATAAATATTTATTAAAAAAAAATTATGAGGCGTGCACTTTTGGATTTTCCAAATTATTTTTACACTTATTCTTTTAACCTTTTCAAGGACTCCAAAATCAACTGGAACCTGAAATAAGCAACCAGCCTTCGACATCCCAGAAGGCCATAAAAGGTGACACATTGTGCAAATGTTATTAATTTGTAAAATTTGGATATACTTATTGTTATTTTTTGATTAAGGGCTGGTTTTTAATACCTCCGATAAATTTTTTAAGACAATTTAATTCATGACAGTTTACAAAAGTAATGTTTAACGGCATGTTATGGAAAAATGGCGTCAATTGACACAATTTTATTTTTTATATTTATCTGGAGAGTGATTAATTGGTACATCCAATTTGGGGGGTTATATGTTCAACATTTGTATTAATCTACAGTTAGTGGAATAGGCAATAGACGGTGGCAGATGACAGACATGGCGCTCTCTTGCTTTTGGACCGTCGGATCGGATGGACGTTCACCATTTTGCTTACAAACATTTGTTAACATTTAACATTAAATTTTTATTGTTCTTTGGAAGTATTTTGTCTAAAAGGCTAATTTCAGAAGTGGGTACCACCCGCATCTGTGTTGGTTTTCTAGACTGTTAGGGGAATTGTTTTAAAAAAAAATTTAGTGAAATCTTTTGAACTTGTGTTAGTTTATCGTATTGTTTAAAGAGGGTGGTAGCAAATCTCGAAAACGTGGACGTTCTTCTGATCCGGGTATCAAACAACAGCTTCAAACGATTATATCACGTTTGACTGCGTTAGGATAATTCTATGGGCTGCAATATAGGTGCAGCTAGCGCGGCGTGCCAGGCCACGCTCTCGCGCTCGCACACGCCGCCGCCGCTTTTGCTTAGATTATCGAGTGACTCATCCAATACGGTGGCCGCCCACGCCGACCTGTTGGCGCCTAGCGTGACGTCGGCTACGGGGAGCGTGACGTCGGCTACGGGGAGCGTGACGTCGGCTACGGGGAGCGTGACGTCGGCTACGGAGAGCGTGACGTCGGCTACGGGGAGCGTGCCTGCATCGTTGCCGTCGAGCGCTGACGCCGTGTTGAGTGAAGTGTTGGATAAAATTACTACGACAATCAATGCTGTAAACCCGGTGAGATCCAACCATATTTATATTTCTAGTTTTGACCCTGCTTTAAATAATTTTAATGTTTGGTGTGAGGAAGTGGATCATTTGTGCCGTATTAATCGTTGGGACGATCGCGAGTGCTTGGCACGTATAGGTAATTGCTTAAAGGGTGATGCACGTGTCTGGTTTAGTGAATGGTCTACTAATGAGCGTTCGTGGTCTATTTTTAAACGTGATTTCCCATCGTTGTGCCCGCGTAGAATAGATAGTGCTGACATCCTATTCGAAGTTATGAAGACAGATTCCGATCGTTATCCTACATATGCTGAGTATGCTAGACGTTCACTGTTGCGATTACGCGTTGTCAAGGGTTTGAGTGAAGAATTAATTAGTGCAATAATTATTCGCGGTATAACCGACCCGCAGATTCGTGCGGCCGCTACGAACGCTAACTTGTTACCCTGTGACTTAGTTGGATTTTTGTCGATTTATATTAAACCGGCTCAGACCCCCGTTCGTAATAAACATATTGAGCCTCAAAGTCATTCGTGAAAAAGAGAACATTATAGTACACGATCTAAATGTTTTAAATGTAATGGTTTCGGTCACAAACAAAACGAATGCCCCAAACGCGTGAGATTAAATAATACGTTTGATAGAAATGAGTCATCGGGGTCAGTTTCTAATCGAGTTACGAGTAAACCTGAGCCGTGTAGTTTTTGCAAAAAGATGGGACATAAAGTAGAAGATTGTTTTGCAAAGCAGCGCAGCGAATCACGCGGTAAACCTAACGTAAACTTTTGTTATGAGATCCAAGATGATTATCAACGAAACGATATAGCGTCTGCAGTGATTCAGGGTGTGCCTGTAGACATTCTAATAGATAGTGAATAGATGAAACTTCAATAGTGTACATACCTTATAAGATGTCCTATCACGAAAAGATTCGAGTGCGGGAAATAATTAATGATCTCAGATCTGCTGAGTAAGGGGATAATTAGGGAATCCGAATCAGAGTTCTCGAGTCCTATCTTGCTAGTTAAGAAAAAAGGTGGTAGCGACAGGATGTGTGTTGACTTTCGGGCGTTGAACGCGAACACAGTGAAGGATCGATATCCATTGCCACTTATTGACGATCATATTGATCGTTTAGGCAAACTCAAGTTCTTTACAAGTTTAGATATGGCTACAGGCTTTCATCAAATTCCAATGCATAACGATTCCATTCGCTACACTGGCTTTGTCACGCCCGAGGGTCACTTTGAGTATTTAAAAATGCCGTACGGATTCGCCAATGCTCCTGTAGTCTATCAGCGCGTAATATCTGATACTCTTCGTCCTTTTATCGAGGCCGGCAAGGCTTCATCGACTACATCGATCGTCTACATCGACGACGTCTTGATACCAAGTGAGACGATAGACGAGAGACTACAGACTCTCCGAGGTGCTACGAACTTTGACCACTGCAGGTATCTCCATCAACCTAAAGAAATGTACATTTTTGGCTAGAGAGGTAGAGTACTTGGGGCGTACGTAGGCTATGGTCAGGTAAAGCCGAGTCCGCATAAAATTGAAGCTTTGGTCAAGGCCCGAACACCCAGAAATGTAAAAGAGGTGAGACAGTTTCTCGGTCTGGCCGGTTATTTCCGACGATATATTCCAAATTCAAATTCAAAAATTATTTATTGTGAGTCACAGGTATTATGGGTATTAGGTGGGTTTGGGTGGATAATGGGTACATTAGGTGATCCGCTGTGATCTGCCATGTGGCGTACAATTTTTAAAAATGTTTTACACAGATTATTAATGATTAAACCGATTATACATTATTATACAGGGTGTCACACTATTGGTATACTAATCGCGAAGGGACTTATAGGTTTGCATACACTGATCATGAAAAAAATACTTAACAACAAAATTACGTCAAAAATTTTTAGCTAAATTTTTCCTGAAAATCCATGTTTTCTTCTCTGGCTTCGCGCAGCCGGCATATAACGCTTCCCTAATGTGAGCATTTTGTCTATGAAAACATAATCTTAAACGATAGCCCACGTGCTGGTGGCAAAGCTGGGCGGGTTGCTTGTTATGGGTATACACATAAAGTTTTAAGATTTCATCTATTTGAAAAAAAAATGCGTCTGGAATTTTTTAAGTATTTTTTACGTACTCAGCGTATGCAAAACTATAACCTATTTTGAGCTTAGTATACCAACAGTGGGACACCCTGTATATAGACTAAATGTTCACCTTTAAATTTGTTAATTGACAGCGATGGTGTTACGCCTGTCATCCGATCCGTGGTCCGCGACATTGCGTCGGAAGCCACCAGTCCGAACCGAGAATCATTGCGAGAACTGGCTCGACAGCGCGCTAGTGAGCTGCTTGAAGACAACCGAGCGAAGCAAGATGCTTATGTGAACGAGCGCCGCAGAGTGCCTCAGCCCTTTCGCATTGATGACCTTGTTTATGTGAAAAAGACGAGCCAGTCTACCGAAAAGTTAGACTCCGGGATGCGAGGCCCCTATGCCGTCACGAAAATACTGCCACAAGGTCGTTATGAGCTTCGACTAGTCAGTGGGTCGTATGGTAAGAGCACGCAGGCTGCAGCTCAAATGAAGCTGCAAATGTACTGATTTCATTGGAAAAAAATATATCTTTAATAAAGTTTTTATTTTTTAGGTCAGAAGCTGGAAAATTTTTTTACTGGACTACAATTTAAACAAGCTCTGAAAAAACCTAAAGGAAGATGTTATAACACTGAATAAAAAGTGTTGGCCTTGACTTTATATTTTAAAAGAAGCCCTAAATTATACACATTATGTACAAATATTTTACACTGCCATCTTCAAAATCATTGCGAAACCTGCTGGCTCAAATAAAAATGTCTCCAGGGATTAATAAAATCATTTTTGACAAATTAAAAGACTGTCAGAGGAATGAATGAGGATGACCGCCTATGCACACTCATCTTTGATTAGATGTCGCTCACACCGAACATCCAATATGATGCAGCAAATGATCAGCTAAAAGGCTTCATAAGTCATAGTAGCAAAATGAAAATCGCTAATCATGTTTTAGTGTTTATGATCAAGGGCATCAAAAATAACTATAAACAACCAGTTGCTTACTTTTTTACCCAAAGCCTGCAGAAGTTTGAATTAAAAATTGTTATCAAAATAATATGAGGTCAGGCATGTGCACTCAACAGGCTTAAAAATATTGTGTTCGGTCTGTGGCCAAGGAGCCACTAATGTCAGTGCATTAAGTAGCTTAGTACAGGATACAAAGGATAAATATTTAAGAAATGGAAAAGAATGGCGTTATGATATGTATGAATGTGATTCAAAACAAATAATTCCATTATTTGATGTGCCATATTTAATTAAAGGATTAAGAAATAATCTTTTAACAAAAGACATGCAGTACATCGATTTTGAGGATGGGAATAAAAAAAGTGATAAAATGGGAATACTTCCAGATGTTATATGAAGCAGACAAAAGTTACGGAGAGCTAAGGTACTTAAGTTCCAGGGATTTGCAATCTAATTTAAACTCTTTTTATAAACTAGATTTAGATTTTCCTTTTATCATAGATACTAACTGGAATTGTATGTATAATAATAATCACCTTTTTTTTTACTTTCAGGTATCTTCACAAAATCACAGAAGATGTACTGCCAGAAAAAATGAAAAAAATTTGAGTGCAAATGGCTACACAAATATTCAGTCAATATTCAGTGGCGGTTGCTACGGAACACTTAAGTGTTCTGTAGCAACCAGCCAGCCAAAAATTCAACCAGCCAGAAAAAATTTACCAAATGAGTGCCGGCAACTTATACCAGTAGTTCCTCCTACTGGATTAACTATTTGATAGTTTGAACGCGGGAAGCTTTAATATAATTAATGAAAAAATTTATAGAGGTGTTAATATGGTTTATTTATAAGTTATGGCAAGACAGTAAAATATTTAAAAAAAATGTTAAATATATGGTTAAGAAAAAAGACGGTAACAAAATACGCATTGTTGAATCATCTGCGCCATCTATAAGTAATTTTATAAAGACAATCGAGGGTATGCAACAATTATGGAAAATATTAAGCAATAAGTATTCTTTTGACTCCATGCTAACAAGGAACTTCAATCAGAACCCTATTGAAAATTTCTTCGGAAATAAGTTCAGGCGAAAGAAATACATCAACATCTCCAAACTGTCGATTTAAAAGTGCCTTTAAAACAATTTTACTTAATAATTTCAGTTCTGCTCATGCTATAAACGCGAATTGCGAAGAAGATTTTAATAAGTGCCAACAATATTTAGACTTTTTTTTAATAAAGGAAGAAGACAGTTTGGAGAGAAATCCAAGCACGAAAATAAACACGCATGAAATTGAAATAGAAGAAAATTTTTACAATGCCCTCTGCTCATTGAATGTTGATCATTCTTCAGATCATCAACAACGCAGTTATGTATGTGGATGGGTTCTAAGAAAATGTTTGAGCAAAATAATAAAAAAATACAAGTGTAGAAGTTCCTTGTTATCAAATAAGGAAGATATAGGAAATGAATACTTAAAAGCTAAAGAATTTAATATAAAAAAACAATGGCTTTGCTATCCTTCCAAAAAATTTCAAATACATTTAATGAACTTCAAGAGTTAATAGCAATGTATTTAAAAACGAATATAAATAAAAATATAAAAGCACAACTTAAAATGTTTATTGATACTTTTATTGTATTTTCCCATGATTATGATACCCATGAAAATGATTTTAAACGTTATTTTATTAAAATCACAATAAATATACTTTTATATAGCTGGTGCAGATCAATGAATCGTATTTTGTCAGGAAAATTAACATATTATGTAGAAAACGACGATCCTTTGAAGCAGTGTGCTCAAGCATATTATAATAAACACAAACATAACAAATAACAGCAGCAAGTTGCGCTATTTTATTTGTTATGTTTGTGTTATTATAATGCCTAATCAAATACATACATAAATTATCTTAGGCTACTAGAATGCTAATTAATATAGTGTGGAAAAAAATGAATAAACTCCCAATTAATTTAAAGCGTTTTATTTACCTGGCCCAATTATCTTTAGATTTTCAAATGTGTCAAGTGATTTGTTTTTATCTTTTTTATCACCTGGAAATGTTTAGCTTTAAGTCCAGCCACCAATTTATTACGCAACTAGATTTTTTTTATATGCATTGTGTAATTTGGTTTACGCATACAATTATTGTACGCGCCAGAACAGATCGACACAATAATACAGTTGTGATAAGGCCCTGCGCAGACGACAGACTATCCGTGACGCACTTTTTAGTCTGTGAAAATAGAACCTATGCAATTATATGCAGTAACGCACACGACGCGCAAAAAGTCCGGCGCACAAAAAATCCGTGTAATTCGGGCAGACCGCACCGCGCCGCGGCGCGCCGCTCCGCACAAAATGTGTGTGAAAAAAATTGAACGTTTGCTTCAACGCGCGCTAACGCAGACGGCGCACACTTTAGTCGGCAATCTGCATTTGCTAGGGGTGGACGTAACGCACGCGATCTATTATCATGGCGCCAGAGATCTATTATCTGGACCAATGCACCTCCTCATTGTTATTTCTGAATGAGTCAAAGCAGGTCTCAAAATAAATAGCAACTCATCAAATGTAGTAACAGACATTTTATAAAATTTGAAAAAATTGCCGGATGTTGTTTCAGAATTGAATGTTTAGTATTAGTATGGAAAGTATAGAATGTACCCAAAATTCTCTATTTCTTCTTCTTTTTCTGTACTTCATGTACAAAATAATACTTCGCGATCTCTGCACGATTTCCATAGCGTCTACGTCCCTACAGCTCTGCCTACAAAATGATCGAAGATGTGCGTCGTGTGCGTTGAGTCTGTGAAAAATCCGCGACCGACTTTTTGCGCGCCATGCAGACTTTTTGTGCGCCGCAGACTCGATCGCACAAAAAGTGTGCCGTCTGCGCAGGGCCAAAAGGTAACGCAATGTAAATTATTATCAGAATAGCTATAGCGACGTAGCAGTAATATCTATAGGACATAGGTACCTATATAGATATACGTATAGGTATAGGTAATCTATAGCACCTTTAATGCGCCCGCCATACGCTTGGGGCGCTAGTGTTCATGGGTTCTCGTTTTATCACGCAAGATGCAGGCTCGCTTTCCCTTATAATAAATAGTTACTAATTACACTCTTTGGTCTCCGAGACTTGCACGATACTTGAATCGCCTGTGCGTATCGTAATGGGAGAAGGGCACAGACATGTATCAAGATAGACTAAGCGAGTGTATGTACTTCCCGTGTCCAAACTAAGTTTATGAAACTTACTTGACGCTGGCCTACACTCAGTCCGCGCTTGCAGTTCGCCAAGGAAAGACGTGAAGCTGAATAAAGTAAAATGCCGAATTGCGCCGTTATAAACTGTAGAAACTCCACAGCTGTGAGTGGCCGAGTTAGCAGAGATGTTTCCTTCCACCGGTAAGTAATTTTCTAATCAGAATATGCACTATTTATTTTAAAATCAAATAAAGAATATCTGTGGAAAACGATCGTGACAAACACGGATACCAAATCATACGAAATGATTCGGAATACATTGCGGCTTTTACTTGGCACGGTAAAGATCGCGTCGTATGATAACAAGCAATGAATATTATAGCGTCTTCTCATTTTTCTGTTCTCATTTTTCTGTCCAATTTTGTGATTAGTGATGTTCATTTGATGCAACAGTTCTCGATTCTAATCGATTTTATAATCGAACAGAAAAATGATAATTTTAAGGAGCAATTTTTCAGAAAAAAAGGCATAGATTTTTTTTGTCATTTAATACGACTTGACCTAGAACTTTTAAGTATTTTAATACAAAGGTACTAAAAATAAATATTATGACATGGACGCCATTAGTTAAAGTGTCATCTTGGGAGTTTTTTAACAAAACTCCTTATTGCTTAGACTATGTTTGTTTTTTCAGTTTTCCAAGTAACCCGAACATTTGTAGCCACTCGGGGGTTGGGTCTGGTTAGTTGTTTAGTGAGTTGCGGTTTTATGAAGTGGCATTATTAGTGTGCCGGGTGCCTAGCTTTGGAGGGTAGCGGGATCCGTAGCACGGTTGACCGCTGGCTGACCGTTAGTTGTAGGGGGCCCAAGTAGTAGGAGAGCCACCTGCGAAAGGCTGCCCCGCCGCTTTCGAAAAATCCCAGTTTTGCTCCATCGTGCCGGTTGGCGACCGGACGGGAGGACCCGATGGCGATAACTGGGGGGGTACGGGCGTCCCCGCAGTCTCCAAGCTAGTCCCCCATCAGCATACTTCTGATGTTTGCTTCGACCTACCGACTCACTAAATCTCGACCAACTTCCAATTACCCTGTCTATTCACACTTCACACTAAATATAAAAATATGAAAAGGTCCAAAAGAAAAAGAAAGTTTATACAGCGGTTGCACTTCCTCCCGTTTAAAGTGCACCACACTAACATTCGTGGATTGCACTCAAATCTCAACCCTGTCAATCACCACCTTGAGACTGAAAGACCACATTTACTGTTTCTTACTGAAACGCAGATTAAACCACCTTCCGATACGGCATACCTTGATTATCCAGGGTATGTCCTTGAACATAATTTTCACGCAAAAGCCGGTGTCTGTGTCTACATTTCTGACAAGATCTGCTATAAACGTCTTCGCCACCTTGACAATAAGGATTTCTCAGTTCTTTGGCTTCTCGCTGATATCGGTGTTGACAAAATAATATACGCCGTTGTCTATCGCTCCCACACTCCTGATCAAGGCACAACCCGACTCTTCCAATATCTTAGCCTGACCGCTGACTCAGTTCAGCAGAAATTTCCATCTGCTCAATTAGTTCTTTTAGGGGATTTTAATGCCAGTCATCAGGACTGGCTATTTCCCTACTTGAAAACCGACCACGCAGGCAAAGAAGTTCACAATCTCGCTCTGTCTCTGGGTCTTACACAACTTGTCAAAGAGGCAACTCGGATACCTGACGTTGACGGTCATACGGCTAATTGTCTGGATCTCTTGCTAACCACAGACCCAGAAAGATATTCGACCTGTGTTTCATCACCTTTAGGCTCTTCAGACCACTGCCTTGTAAAAGCTATAACTACCTATTCCCCACCGGAACCCAGTACTGTGAAAACTAGGCGTATCTGGCGTTATTCCTTAGCGGATTGGGACGAAATGCGTCATTTTTTCGCTTCTTACCCTTGGCGGCGAATATGTTTCTCATCTAATGATCCGACGAAATGTGCTAGTGCTATTGAAGACGTTATACGGCAGGCTATGGAATATTTTATTCCATTCTCAGACGTATCTTCCGGTGGCAAAGAACAGCCATGGTATAATGCCGATTGTAGACGAGCTGAACATCTTAAACACCAAGCATATCGAGCCTGGGCCGATGCTAGAGCACGCAAAGATCCTGATATATCAACAAAAAAGAGAAACTTCAACAAAGCCGCTAAGTCCTTCAAACTAACGCTCAAAAGGACTCGCCTTAATAGAATCAGTCAAATTGGGGACAAGCTTATTTCCTACCCCTCTGGGTCTAAAGCCTTTTGGTCCCTAGCAAAAGCGGTAGAAGCCAATTTCTGCAAAACATCTCTACCACCACTTTTAAAACCTGACGGTGCACTTGCCCATAGTGCGAGAGAAAAAGCTGATCTCTTCGCAAATCTCTTTGCAAACAATTCGCGTCTGGACGATGGCAATAAGGTACCTCCTTCTCTACCTCACTGTGGTTTAAGCATGTCTGAATTCCGAATCACTCAAAAAGAGGTCATTAAATGTCTCCGGAGTCTAGATGTGAATAAGGCAAGTGGACCAGACGGTATTCCTGCTCTGGTGCTTAGGAATTGTGCTCCTGAATTATCACCGATCTTAACACGACTGTACCGCCTATCGTACGAAACTGGTAAAGTTCCTATGTCTTGGAAAATAGCCAATGTCCAACCAATCCCGAAAAAAGGAAGTCGCAGTGACCCGGGAAACTACCGGCCGATCTCTGTCACCTCCATAATGTGTAAGGTAATGGAGCGTATTCTAAATAACAGGCTTCTGAGGTACCTGGAAGGTAACGATCTCCTCAGCGATCATCAATACGGATTTCGTCGTCATAGGTCTACTGGGGACCTTCTTGTTCACCTTACCCACATGTTTGGATCTGCTGTTGAGAAGCTTGGGGAAGCGGTTGCGGTTTCTCTCGACATCTCCAAAGCATTTGACAGGGTCTGGCACAGCGGTCTTATCAACAAGCTCCCTGCATTTGGGATTTGTCCAGGTCTGTGCAAATGGATATCTGACTTTTTGGATGAGCGTTCTATTCGAGTGGTGATCGATGGTTGTTCGTCGGATCAATTACCACTAAACGCCGGTGTTCCACAAGGGTCGGTTCTGTCTGCAACTTTGTTTCTGCTTCACATAAACGACTTGTTAGGTCCTAATATATACGCGTATGCGGATGACAGCACAGTTGTAGACAGTTATACGTCCGGAGCGCAGACAGGCAATAAAGTGTTGGTGGAGCAAAGAGAGGCTATGGTTGAGCGGTTGAATCTTACTTTAAAAGCGGTCTCTAAATGGGGTGAAGCTAATTTAGTCGGGTTCAACTCTTCAAAAACACAGGCTTGTCTGTTTACAGCTAAGCGCACTGGTTTCGGTCTAACACCCAGTTTTCAGGATGTGTCCTTAAATTTATCCAATGAGCTGGAGCTTCTAGGCCTAACAATCTCTTCTAGCCTGAATTTCAAGAGCTTCATTGAGTCCAAAGTACAAGTTGCAGCTAAGAAGCTCGGAATACTTTCTAAGGTGAGGGAGTTCTTCACACCAGAACAGCTCTTAAACCTTTACAAAGCCCAGGTTCGCTCCGGTGTGGAGTACTGCTCTCATCTTTGGGCAGGTGCAGCTAAATATCAACTCAACGCTTTGGACTCCATCGAAAAACGAGCGATTAGACTCATTGCAAATGAATCCTTAACCACATGCAAACTGCATAGTCTGGAACATCGTCGGAACGTAGCCAGTTTGGCGGTTTTTTACAGAATCTTTCACGGCGAATGTGCTGAAGAACTGCATAACCTGTTGCCAGCCTCTCCTTTTTATCATCGAGGGACTCGACGCCGGGCCGGTCTCCACCCTTATGTCATCGACATCCCACCCATACGCACTAAGCGATTCGCTTCTTCTTTTCTTATGCGTACTAGTAAGGAGTGGAACAATCTTCCGGCTTCCGTTTTTCCCAGAAACTACAATCTGGATTTATTCAAGAGAAATGTGAATAGACACTTATTAGGCAGGCATGCTCCATCCTAGACCACGCTTGTCGCTTTCCATCAGGCGAAGCGATGGTCAAATGCTTGCCTAATCCTAACGTAAAAAAAAAAAAAAAACATAAAAGAAAAATGGATCGATGCAACGGGACATAAAGATTGATTGATTGACAGTTTCATTACTTTCTTTCGATGGCCTCTCTAGTACGTAGTACATGGTAACTCAATGGGCATATGTAAGAAAAAGCTAAAACACATTAGTTTACTTATTAGAATATTAAAAGGTTTATAACTTTATTTTATCATACCTCTGTCTATGGTAATTATCATTTTTCTGTCTTGAATCGATTTAGTAATCGATTACGATTCATTTATTTAACTACCTCTTAGACATAGATCTAGTTTGATCTGATTTCTTTCGATTTACTTCGATGGGATAGGACGATACTAGAATCGCCGCGCGAGTGGCGTCCTAATCGATTTAGCGTAAAATGAAATTACCATCACTAAAAAGCGCTCGTGACGTCATAACGCGTCAAGGTCAGTACAAAAAATATGACACGCTTGGTTTTCATACAGATGGCGGTACTTGCGTTGTCTACTTAAATATACATGTCTGTGGAGAAGGGCCTTATGGCTGGTTCACACTTTGATTAGTGTGAGTGCAGGTGTGTAGTGCGAGTGCAGGTGTGTAGTGCGAGTAGTGTCCAATTCAACTGCGAGTGCAGGTGATTAGTGCGAGTGCAGGACAATGGTGAAATTCGCGACGCTACACACTACGCTAAACACTAAACACTAAACACTCCTGTCCAGACGTGTTTAGGCAGGCACACTGCGAGTGAGGGGGAAGGGAGGGCGCGCGGGACGTGGCTACTCGCAGTCCACTCGCAAAAAAATAGAACACGCTTCTATTCACTTTACTACACAGCCTACTAAACACTCGCACTAAACAGTCGCTGTCCACACGTAGTACTACTCATCACCTGCACTCGCACTAATCAAAGTGTGAACCAGCCTTATCTGTGGGTTATGACGTGCATAAAATTAGGGTGCCGCGGCCGCACCAGAAAACAGAGACAGACTAAAAAAAATATTTAAAATACCATACAACAAACCCAAACAAACCTGCTTTTTTGCTAGATGTGGCGATAACGATAACACGCTATGTACCTACACGTATATGCTTCAAATATTCCTTAAAATATTCACACAATATATAGTTATAGTTATATTCACTTTAAAAATAATTATTAAGTGAAAATAAAACAAACATTTAAGGTATACACGTGATTTTTACACATCATTTATACCAAAAATAATGCGTACGGAATATTACTACGGAAACCTTAGTGTCGATCGTCCCACTCGCACTTTGTTACTTTAGATACTAAATTCCTATTGTGAATTGCGAAATAATATAAAAATTTAGCCAAGTTATTTCTGCTCTCAGGCCATGGCTTCCCATCATAGGCATAGGAAATTCTCACAGGAATATCACCAGGATAAAGTACTCATTTAAAAGGGGGCAAATAAGTTTTTTTTTAGTTTATTTTCAGTTAATGGGTACAATATAAGAGGTAATAATTAATAGCTAAACAATAAACATATAACTGAAATTATTTATTAATAATTATACTGGACCAACGAAATAATAACTCTAATTGCATCATCGACACAGCAACACTTAAATAGGCTAATTTCTATAATATATTAGGTACTACATAATCTTGGAATAAACTTAATCCTTATGTTCTTTATCAGTAGTTGTAACTGCATTAGATATATAATTACTGACGTCAGAAGCAAACTTAGCAGGGCCACCAAGTTGAACAGTTTCTGGTATAGACAATTCTTCATTTAGTTTCTTGGCTAAGAAATATATTTCAGCAAGAGCTATAACCAGTGCACACATGACACCAAGTAACAATCGGAATCCAAAATCCAAATTTCCAACCATCCATTCAACTCCTCGGAATCCAAAGAGAAATCCAGCAAATATTGAAAGTAAAAATTGACCGATGGCAATTAAGTGCCGGTTTAGTTGTTTCACTGAAAATAATTATAGAATTAGTGTAATGTTATATTAGGTAGGATAGTGATTGCAAAAAGTAAAGATAGTCAGTATTTAATTTGATTGCAAATGAAACATTAAATCAATTTAATTATTAGTGTGTGAGTGAATTACTCTTGATAGAATGGTTCATGCAACATTTATTCCTATGTTTAAAATGGAATTGTGTCATATTGTCATAGTCTTCATAATAAAATACTCACTTTGATATGAAATACTATCTTCCGGAAATCTTATTCTTACATTATCAACACCTTTAGTCATTTTTCTATATTCACGAGCCTCTTGCTGTGCTCTCAATTTCACACACCTTGCTTCTAGATCAGGATTTCTTTTTAGAATTTGATTATCAGGCATTTTAATATCAGCACCTTCTAATAGCTCATGCAAATATGGAATATCTTCTCCCTTCTGCCTTTTACTCTTCATGTAAACATAAAGCCAATCTAAATCAGAAGTATGGAGGAATTTCTTATTTTCTTCTTTAAGTACTTCTTTCTCAGGCTTAACTTGGGACTCTTCCTTGTCACTAGCATCTTCAGAATCTTCAACATCATTTTCATTGTTCGTCTTTGAATCTCTTGTTAACTCTTTTTCTACCATATTATCATCTTTTTCCTTAGTTTTTAATTCAGATTCCGGACTATGACTTTCTGGTTTTAATTTGTTCATGACCTCTTTAACTTTTTTTAAATGTTCATAATCTTTGTCTGTTAGCTGAATTGTCTTTGTGTCAACATTTTCTATGGAAGTAACAGTACAATTATTTTCATCTTTAATTATATGAACAATATTTGAAGGAACTTCTTTTGTAACAGGAATTGTTTTTAAAAAATCAACTAAACCTTCAGTGGGATATATTCTTAGGTGTGTATCAACAAGAGAGCCCTTAAGATCCATGGCTTATTTATTAGTAATGTTAAGTTTATGATTTAAATCAGCGTATAAATCTCTCAGCTCTTCTTCCTTTTCTTCAAATGTATTATCAATTCGTTGACACTTAAAGTTCATATCATCAATGAACTGATCCCATTCCTTTTGTCGTTTTTCTTTATTCTCCAGTCGCTTTTTAGCACACTCCTAAAATGTTTAAATTGATTAAGTATGTCACCTCAATAACAAGGAAAATAGTGTATTTTACGTACTAAAATTTGTTTTATTATTAGTACATATCTATTTACCTGTTGTATGACAAGATAATCCTTCTCAACTTCCTCAGTCAGTGTTAAAGCTTGTTGTAACTTTTCACTAAGGACAGGCAAAGCTGCTTTTGAACTTCTTTGAATTTTATCCAATTGGGTATCTTTGATATCTGTTATATTTTCTAGAATATTGAAAAGATTTTCAACTTCTCTGTCACCACGTTTCTCCTAAAAACATTATATTTATTACACAAGACAAAACAATGAATTGATACAGGAAAATGTCACACAATAATAATTATCAAAGACTTGACATTGTAATTTGTAAGTGAATATATTTTCCTTTCTCGCATATTATTACTGTAATATTTAAACAATTTGTTCGAGTTTCTGTAATTGTGCCATACCTCGAATTCTTTTAACATAAACTTTATCTCTCCATTTAAGAACGGTCTATGGTCGAATAATCGAGTCCAAATTTCTCCGATTTCTGTAATGTTAGAAAAAATAATCAGTGCTGAAACTATTACAGTTGGAAATTAAATTTCTTAATGGAGTCTTATATTTTGATTTCAGGAAGAAATTCTTTTAACGTTCTATGAAAATATCTAAAATTATTGATAAACTTTACCTCGTGACAACTCCGTCATTATGTTTTTTTTTGACAGGAACGTTTTGACATTAACAGCAATGTTGTCATTTCAGTGTTTGTGATTTCTCATAATTTTTTTTTCACTTTTGCTTCGTTCATGTGGAGATAGATGAAGTGGTAATCTATCTCTTTTGGATACAGTTCGTGTTTATATTATTCAATGCGTTACACAACAAAGGAATATGATATAATGAGCTTACAATATAATATTTATTACTTCTATACATATTTTATTATACTATGAGTTATTTACTGTAAAGACAGACAGACTATAAGTTCGAGAAGTAATTAATACATTTATCAGTTATTATAGATGACATGATTATTACAAAATCCTCAATTTAGCAGTTTTCAAAATTCGTAGAAAGTCCCTAATCTATGCGAAGATGATTTTAACTGGCAAACTTAGTCATGTGCCTTTCACAGGTACAAGTACCATAGACACTAAATGTGTCATTTTGTGTTTGAAAGATTGATACCTACTAAAGCGTCTTAAGCGTCGTATTCACGGTCCATCTTGACGTACGTCCCGCCAAGGTCATACACGATGCACGACGCAAAACGACAGTGAATAGTGTTGACGTACGTCAATAATTATTATTATTATCTTGCTGGATGTGCACGACCAATTTTTCATCCAGCGAGCACCCCCACCACCGCGAACGTCGTGCAGATGGACAGTGAATAGCGCGGACGTACAGCAGATCAGTGTTGCCAACAGAAATTAATGTAAATATGTACTTGGAAACGTGGCCTATTGATATGATTTTTTTGTGATAACCTAGTGAGTACCTACATGAGCAAGCAAAAAACAGTTATTTTATATTTTTATGTACACAGGAAATACCCAATTATCATTACTTTTGGATCAACCTAGTACACATGGACAGTTTATATTTAGAAGTTATTATTTTAAAAGAACTCCAAGGCGAATTGATGAATAACACAGATTTTATGCAAAAGTCTACTGCAGAAAAATGGCAATTAATTTAAAAAAATGTCCTAACGAATTTGTTTGCTAAAAAAATGATTAGCTATATATACTTTCTGTTCCCGCCACTTCAGCATTTACTGAAAGAGTCTTTTCGGTCATGAATGTGAAGTGGCGGAAAGAGAGAAACCGAGCTTCATTAAAAATTAATTAAAAATGAGCTCTTGAAATATATAAATTTATATTTGGATGTCTGTGGTTTGGATTCATATAATTCATTTAAAAATAATGAAAAATTGTTAAGTACTGCAAAAAGTACAAAAAAATACATTTTTAAAAATATTTATTTACTCTTTATTTACCTCCTTTAAAATCAGATATACTCTATATCTTCAAATAAAAGTTGGCAACCCTAGCCATGCTTGATGCGCGCACGATCGTCAGTAGGATATGTGGTAGGATACATCCAGCACCGCGGCCTTGAGCTGACGTACGTCGGGGATGGACCGTGAATAAGACGCTTAAGACGCATAATAAAACAGCTCAATTGCTCACGCCAATTCATTCTTTCGTGTGTTTATGGTTTAAAAATTTATTTTTGCAGTGTATTAAATTTTAATTGATTCAATTATAATAAGTTATATAAAGTACATATTATTAGTAGTCTAAACTTATATCAATTTTTACATCTATATCATATGTATGCCGAGCATCTTCCGAGCACATACATAATAATATAACGAAAACGTTATGAATAGTATTATAATCTATTAACTTGAATGTCTATTATTAATCCGAAAGCGCAACTCACTACTCAGATTAAGCTTTATGTAATATGTACTAGATAAAATAATAATTATTAATCGTATCCACAGATCGTATCGATATATTTTGATGTAGGTCTTTCATTCAATGTCAAGTCACAACTCGCAACTCACTATTCATCATAAATGATAAATCGTTCAATCAGTTTGTTCGTTCCTGTTGTAGAGCGCGGGTGTGTTTGTTTGATATTTCAAGTGCGAAATTGTTTTTAAAATCGCAAGTGCTTTGAATAAGTGTCCATAATGTGTTCAAATATTCTTGATTTTGAAAATGTTGAAAATTCTTTACTCTAGATTGGAACGAATTCTGGTACGGATGTGTTTTACGTGACTAGGTTTGTGTGTAGTTTTTAACTGATTGTTCATTGTGGTCAACATGCCGGGTCTTATTGGCATTGGCGAATTTATCGAGGAAACAAGAGAGGATTATAATTCGCCCACAACTTCTACTTTTGTTTCCCGTATACCACAATGTCGACAAACTATCAACGCTTTGGAAGAGGTATGATATCCGCTTTAACATTTCAATATACGCATCAATTTATTATCTTGTTTTAACTGACTATTTACGTACTTCTATACGAACTTTAACTAGTATAGTATCGTAGTGTAATACTATTAACGATCGGCTAATAGGTATTTGAATATTTTCCTGCGCTTACTCTCCCTCGTAGCTATTTAATTAATATAAAACGTTTAAATTATTATTATATTACATCCTGGATAAACATACAGATATATAATATATACAGCTTGTGTAGGCTAAATAAAAAAAATGTATGCGTGTACTAGAGTACACACGTAAGAAGTGAAACTTCTTTATGACCTTAAAAATGTCACGAGTATGGCGTAACGCAAAAATGTCACGCGTACGGCGTAACGCAAAAATGTCACGCGTACGGCGTAACGCAAAAATGTTACACTAAATTTTTGTCCAACCCCGATAAAGAAGTTTCACTTCAATAACTTTTCCTCCCTTTGTCAGAACATTTTAATTGTTTCTTCAAATTAATTTAAAAATTACATCAATATATTTTATTACTTACTGTTTTTAAACTAATATTATAATAAAATCTCATTCTAGTTTAATGAATGAATAATTATAAGACATTTGTGTTTATTATTTATTATGTAAGAATATTATCTAATAATATTACATTTCATCCTATCCTAAAACTACAGTGCTATTTTACATAGTAAAGTTATTTAATTTATATTAGGTACAGATATCCACATATGTATTTTGTATTCAAAAGATGAATAATGGGTAGGTATTAATAAGAATAAAATCATTAGAAATAATGCTACATAAGTATATACCTACATTTCTAGAAAAATATCCTGAATTATCAGCATTCTTCCAGGTTACAATTTTGTTATGTTTGCTATTTATTCTGCCTATACATATTTATTTATTTTAATGTTTTAACTATGCTCAAAATCAAACACTCTCAAAAATTCTTTAAAACTGGTAGTAAGGGTATCATTAAGTAATAATACAAAGACCTAATTTAAACAAAACAACAGTATGTACGTAACATTATATTTTTAGGGACCATCTATTAAAAAAATATATAAGTATATGTATAAGTATGGGTTGGATTGAGAACCTCCTTTTTTTGAAGTTGTTTAAAATGTTGTTGTTGTTTGAAATGTTGAAACATTTGCATGAGTCATTTCATCCCATTCCTCAATATACATATTTCCATTAATTTTTCCTTACCTTCGCAATAAAAAATTTAATCATGTTTTGCAAAAAGTATTAGTTGTATCTTGTTGAATATTACTTATAAGTATGTATACACAGTTAGATTTAAAAATGAAAATTATAAAATACAGAATAATGAACATACATTACATACATACATTAAGTATTGTAAAATTTAAGATCAAGCGAAAGTATTGTGTTTATTTATAAGCAGCAATAACCTGACTTATGTCTTTTACTTTCTCTTTTTTATAAAATTATGTACTCAACTCTTTAATGTTGAATATGACTCCAATGTGGCTTTTCAGGCTCATATAATTCATCATCTGATAGATTACTAAAATTTGAATTGACTGTTTTGACTGCAAATCATCTTATGTTCAACCACTGTGGAGACATAATATATGAAATTGTGGTCCGATAATGCACATGAACTATATAAAATAGATGTACCTATATTGTGAAACGAACCCGTATTATAGGAGGCCCATGTCCCTGCAGTGGGAGTATGTATGGGCTGATGATGATGATACTGTGAAACTCCCAATATACCTTTAATCATTTAATTTATTATGTTTAAAGTGTCTTAACAGTCTCTAGAGTATTTTTTGTTGAATTTAAATGTTTATTGCAAAGAAAATGACTACTTACTATTAGTTATCCACAGCCTGATTCTGCATTTATTACATTATGACCTTAAACAATTCAATTGCTTGAAATTATTGAAATATTTAATGAAATTCAAATACACCGAGACCTACTCAATTGCAACATTACCTTTTTAAATAATAACAATCAACTTTTGCTCATAAAATTCTGTATGTTATATTCATGATTTTTACCAATTGAGGTACCTAGGTGTATATTACAGCAGAAGTGATTATTGCAACCTTGTGAATCTAGGTCTGTAAAAAACTAATAACCTCACCATCAGCAGGCTACATGTAACTAAATACATGTTAGTACTAAACTAAATAATACATACTTTAAAATGTATTCTCATTAATATTTCTAAACATCATTAGTGCAAGTCGAAACTCGATAGTCAAGACTCGAGAGTTACGCGCCTTTGTTTAGTCGAATGACTTATCCCGACTATCCTATTATGATGATGCTCATATGAATTTAATGGTACTTATCGTCTATCGACATGTGATACGTGCAGCTCGTACAAAGAGTGCAACCAGAACTCGACATCGCCTCGGGTTACAAGGTCAACGGCTTTCGCTATCAAATTAATATATTCCGACATACTCGTTTGTGTTGTGTTTTCATTTACTTTCCACCCGGTTTGATAAAATTATTTGCTTTCGACCACTGCAACCTGTAATTTTGATATTTGATACGAGCCTCTTGGCCTGACTTCGCCTGGATTGACAATGAATTATAATTAAATTAAACAACAAAATAGCTCATACATTTACGCATAGTGTGCATTTAATAGAATAGGTAGGGTCATTGCGCCTGTTCGCGTCCACATGCCTATTCGCGTCCATTTTGCGGATATCTTTTAGAAAATTCACGAAAATAAGTATACTTTAAGTAAAATTGTAATAAGAAAAATTTCCGATAATACCTCAATGTATAAGAGACATGCACACATATTCAAAATATGCCTGCGCACAGCCTATCCTATTTAAAAAAAATATTTAATTTTGGCTATTAAACGAGAGAGCAGAAACGCGCGGGATTTTGAGAAAAAAATAGTGCGCAGCGTTGCGTTTGACGGTAAGTATCTTATTGTTAAATGTGAATTTTTGAATATGTAACTGTTTCTTTACTTTGCTAACAAAACATGGAATAGTATGGATTATAAATCAGCTTATTTCTTTTACAATTAATAGCTAAAATAAGGTGGACGCGAATTACTACACCGAATTCGTACAACTTCCATTTTGCGTCCACGGTGGGCGCAAACTATACCTATAGTGCATAACAATAGAACATATTGCGTCCACATTATTTTTCATTACGTAGCAATGAATTGTTTGTTAAAATATGTAATTTAAAATAGATTGTAAATTTTTGACTAAGAATACAAGTTGATAATTTAAATTTTCATTCAAATTAGCAAATTTTTATGCTATTTTTTTCATTTTAAAATGGGTAGTCTAAGAATGAGACTAGTATCTTTGAGAATGAGAGTCAATAAGTCTGTGGTTAAGAAAATAATATAAACAAAGAAGAAATTTAATTCATTAGATACTAAAAAATAGGGTAGGTAGGTAATCTTAATAGAACTGATTATTATTTATTTACATAACGTAACTTTTTTTGTTAATTTTTAGTTCTATTAATGATGAGAAGATAAATATAAATAAGTTTTTCCAGTTTCCTTACAGTGAATTATATTAATAATAATGTTGATTTTAGGGTTCCGAACCTCAAAAGGAAAAACCGGAATCCTTGTAGGATCACTTTGTTATCCGTCCGTCTGTATGTCCGTCTGCCGGTCTGTCTTTCTGTCAAGACCCTTTTTCTCAGTAACGCGTGGAGGTATAAAGCTGAAATTTATATTGAATACTCAAGTCTACGGTCCCTTGAAGCAGTGAAAAAATCAAACTTATAAGCCAAAGCAATCAAAAGATACAGCCGTTTATGCTGCAAATTTTCGCAAATTTCAACATTCGCCAGGGAATCAAAACCTACAGGGTACTTTTCGTGAACACAGACACTTGAAGTTTGGTACGAAGCAACGTCTTATAGCACAAATAAGGGAAACATTGAAAAAATAAACATTTACAGTTAAAACACGTGAAAAAAAAACAGGTTAATACGGAGCCCTCGGTTTGCGAGTCCCACTCGCATTTGGCCGGTTTTTATTAAATAACTATATTCGTAAATAAATAATTTATTAAAATCTAATTTTTATTTGCATTTATCTGATAAAATATCACCCAATACACTCTTTATTCCTTTTCTAAGCTGGTGGACGCGAACTGATCCACGGGTGGACGCAAACTGGAATTTTTGGACGCGAACTGGGTAAAACGCCTAATTCTGCTATTTGTCTAAATAAATAAAAACCACATGATATTTCCAACACAATTGAAAGTAAATCTTAAAATAGACTATGTAATGAACACGTTACATAAATTTTGCGTTGAAATTTGTTCTGGAACATTTTTATTTTCTCCTTCAAACTTTCCAACTGCACTAAGTGGACGCGAACAGGCGCAATGACCCTATGTTACACCGCAACGTTAGTAAACAATATTCAATTTTATGATTATCAGATCAACATTAAACTTAACAACAGTAAATACAACTTATCAAGCATAATATAAAAAATCTTCGCATGAGTCAAATGCCAAGATCAAGTGCGTATAAAAGTTCGGTAATTGCATTGAAATGAGTCATAACTAGTCGTGAGAGGAGGACGATGTGTAACTCTTGTTCCTACACAGTTCAGTTACAAAACATTATTATATGTACACAATACAAATAGTTTTTAATACAATATGCCATTAATAATAATGATAATTATTATGGTTATTATAATATTGTGTATTTGCGTTTATATCAGTAAACTGTGTCGTTAAATCTTGAGTAACCCATTGTTTTGTTTCGTGAAAAAACTTCCGCGTGTGCAGCATGTCTTTGTTTATATTTTTTCTTGTTAATAATTGTGAGGAATGTAAACATAAATAGCATTTTATTAAAGGCTTCTAAAATATAACAGAATTAATTTAAAGACTCGATGATCTAATTTCGAGCTCTGAATATTTTTAAACGTCATTTCCTGGATATAAAATGCAAATTAAGCAACGAATAACTCACTCAATATTGTAGGTATTAAGTACGCAATCTCTATTTTAAAATATTTTAATATGCATTTCTTTTAAAATATCAGCTTTTATTTCTTTTGTATTTTAAGAATTGTCTACTACATCCTTTTTCGGTATAGGTATAATAAGAAGAGCTGGAACGTCAACACATTTACACATTGCACATGTTAGGCCGGGAGATACTGACACAAAATTTCGGGTCATTTGTAACAGGATGGCGGTCTAGAGGGGTCTTAGTACGCAATGACAAAAAGAAAAATGATGGTCAGAACGCTGGTACCGGTGGACTAGTCGCGTGGGCGTTAGTCACACTCGTCGGATAAATAGCGAAAGTCCAACGATTTGTAACACAAAAATTTTAGAATTTACCGATAGCCCTTAAAAAAGATGTAGGCGGTAGTGTCATGCCATACTTTTACGATGTGTCTTACAAAGTTACAGTCCGCCTTACCGACGTGAATGCGTTAATTTAAAAAAACAATTCAACCATTTGTACCGGGCTAACTTTTGCACAGTTAACCATCGTCGTGCAGCCATTTACTAAAATCGTCATGCCATACTTTTCGGACGATTCCAAATAGACGCCATACCGCGGAAAATCTGCAAATTTTTGAATTTTTTTTTCTCGCCAAACGATGTGTACCACCCTACATTTTTTTTTCAACAACTCCTGAATGATTATAAATAGAAGTGTGATAATGCCATACCTGTGGGAGGTGGCGAATGTGTATAAGATTTTTTTCTTATTGTAAGATTTTATTCGTAGTTACACCGGAAAAGTATGGCATGACACTACCGCCTACATCTTTTTTATGGGCTATCGGTAAATTCTAAAATTTTTGTGTTACAAATCGTTTGACTTTCGCTATTTATCCGACGAGTTCGACTAACGCCCACGTGACTAGTCCGCCGGTACCAGCGTTCTGACCATCATTTTTCTTTTTGTCATTGCGTAACCCCTGTAGAACCGCCATTCTGTTACAAATGACCCGAAATTTTGTGTCAGTATCTCCCGGCCTATGTGTAGCTTTTATTTTGCAATTGTTTATAAATACAGGGTGATGTAATTGGTGTAGTACGAATATCTAAAAATCTATGAAGAATTTTGTGATACAGTAAACGGAAGAATTATAGACTATTTTACAGTATTTAATAAAATCATTTAATTTTTTGTTCATTTTCATTAGAAATGTAAATTTTTCTCACCAATGTGGAAATTTGGATGATAAGGATCTTGTTAGAAAAATATGGAATAACATATGGAATAACTACAAATATAATATTTCTTAGATATCTTTACTCGACCAAAGTCAGGACAAGACTGCTCCGCAACTGCAGAAGACGTCCGTTATTTAAATCATTATCAAAACAACCATCCGTGTGTTGGGAGTGAGCGTACACGTGTTATTTGTATTGTTTTTATGACCTGAAATTTAATTATTATTTGATAATTACTTTTATCCAATTGATTATTATTAGAATAAATAATTAAGTTCATCAATTGATTTACTTTTAAATTATAATTTTACAGGTAAATTATGAGAGCTTTCATAATTATATTTGCATATATTTATCTACAACGCACCATTTTACAATTCAAGTCTAAAATGAAACTAGAGTCGCATTTATTTTTGAACATACTGTAAGTAAAATTGCATAAGTGTGAGTAGTGTGAACATGCTAGCTTTCCTTAATTGACCTGTACGGATAATAATATCACAGTATTACCATATTTCCTACAGTATGGCGACGAATGTACTTGTGCAGAGAAACGGAGGGGAACTGGCGGGGGGTCGGGCGACGCGGGCCGCTTAATCTTAATGCAATCACGCTGAGTTTGCATTAATTATCGCGAAAGGACGACACAGTCGTATTTTTTGTGTAATAATTTTATTATACATAGGTACAGTTTACATATTCTATTATGGCGCGCAAAAACTGTTCCGTTTACGGATGTAAATCTACATTGAAATCCCAGAAGGAAACAATATTTCAGAAAGATTGTATTAATTGTATCTGTTGAATTAAAATCAAAGCTATGTATATGTTGTCCTCATTATTTTCTAATCAGATTGTACATCCCAATGCGAATGCATTACTTAGTTAAATGTTATAATATACAATTAAGAACATCCAAAAATAGTGTCCACGTAAATATTTAGCAGTGCAATATCTGTAATTATACATTTATTTATGAACAAATAATTACATCAGATTTAATAATCGCAATTATTTTGAATGTACATATGAATAAATGATTTCATCATAATATTAATAATCACAATTGTTTTATTTCCCATTTGTTGCAACCCTAGCGTATTTTCGTGTGGCAGCGTAAGTACCTACGCTGGCGGCGGCATCGCGCGACATCAAAGGCGATTCCTTACTGTAGGAAATAATATTGTAATACTGTGATAATATGTAGTAGTAAATCGGTTGCAATTGTAGTACAATTAGCGATTTCATGGTTAAACGCACACATACGTGATGTTGAAACGGAGAAACAGTTTTGTTTATTTTATTTCAGTTGATAATAATTATTACGTTATTACTTATTATCATGAGAGCCAAGTGCGTCTCTATCATTTATTCAGATGATTCATAAAACAACACACGTAACTTAATATATTATGGTCTAAAAATCATAGTATCATTTTACAACTCTGTTATGGCCTTGTTATGGTACTCTCAACGACTTAATAACAATGAGACACGCTGTTTATTTGTTGTTTACATTTATATGCCATTGTGTATTATAGCGATCGCTACTTTATTGTTGTCTTTACTCGATGTGCAAAGAATGTGCGTCTTCGTGACCCAATTGTAAGCAGACGACTGCCTTATAAGGGTGCGGCTTGCTTAAACCTGTAGAACTAGGAAGGAACAAAAAATAATATAAACAGCTTGATACGTTACAGAGAATGCTTGTGACACAATTTATAATGCGATTTTAATAAGCCCGCGACAGCGACAGTATGCCATATAATATTTTTATTTTTTACTGATCTTTAGACGGAATTCGCTTACGGTTTTTACTTTATTATATTAATTCTCTCGTCATATCAGATATTTAAGGATAGAGATGCAGTTTTATAAAACATATTTCAGTTATTTGATACAATTTTAGTGTAATTCAAGAGTAATTATACTTTTGGCGAATTATTTTTTCAAACCAACGATCGGCAAATTATTTTGGGTGTGTTCAATAAAAACAGTTTATTGTACTTAAATATGTGTATTAGGGTGGAGTGAAAAATATTTTTTTTCATTTTCGTTTCGGCATACCTGTAAAAAGATGTCATTATTGCTCATAAATACACATGCAAAATTATACTTTGCAGATGATACATTTAGAGGTGCCCCCAACATCATGAACTTTCAGAAATTCAAAAAATTTAGTCGAAAATCATTAAAGTTTAATTTTGACAAATTAACGCTAAATCAGATTCTGTGTTATCTCGTTGGTTGCCAACGGGAAGACACATAATACATAATATTTCAATATATAAAAAAGTGGCTATCGCTGGCTACCAGTGGCTCTGGTCGGTGGCCCGTTTGCGCCGAATCTTATTGTAGGAAACGTTGATTTTGAACAGTGCCGTTAAGGAAATAACACTAATGTTAGTAATATTTCTTAGTTATATTTTACGCGTAAATACAATTAAGATCATAATTTAATATTTTTGATGTGAGTTCTATCTATAATTCCGCTTTGTTACAGTAAAGTGTTGGAAGTCAAAATACGACAAACGACATGTTGTCCTGTATTTTGTTTGCCAGATAAGTACCCAGTGTCTCAATTACCAACTTATACTGATGCTAAGAAACTATTACTTATTTATTAGATATGAATTTAAACCTGATAAAATAACAAAATTCATGATTTATCCGAAAGATTAGCTACGGAAATGTTTGATGTGTGGCGAAAAGCATCGCTTCCCACTATTAGCTTTAATAGAGTACTACAACTTATTCGACACACCATATTCGATGAATATAGACGCTTATTAAAAGCTTATCAAGACCGACAAACTAACAAAAAAGAACAAGAAAAGATAACTGAAGTATTTTGTCACTCAGTACCAAAGGTTATTTGATATTTGAAGTTGCAAATGCATTTTTTTTTAATTCTCTTGTACTTGCTCAAAAAATTATGCCAAATTAACTATGTGGCAAGAATGTTAGAAAACTGAGCCTCTGACTTCTAATTTATCTGAAGAAACCTTAAAAGACATCGTGAAAAGCGGTTTGACTACGTTTCAGAATATCAAAGATTTTCTATGCCTTGCCCAGGCCGTAAAGCATATTATCAAATGTGTGACATAAGCTTCAAGTGCAGTTTGCTGAGAAAGTAAACAAAATGATTTTATAATGGCAAGAGCATCAGTATCACAACTGCTAATGCCTAATTTTGAAAAAAAAAACAGCGTTATCTATACTAATATTATAATCTATACTAATATTATAAAGCTGAAGATATTGTTTGTTTGAATGCGCTAATCTCAAGAACTACTGGTCCGATTTAAAAAGTTCTTTCGGTGTTAGATAGCCCATTTATCGAGGAAGGCTATAGGCTGTATATCATTACGCTTAGATTAACAGGAGCGGTGCCACGCGGGTGAAACCGCGAGGCAACCGCAAGCGCAGCTAGTACTAAATAATTACTTATTTCTGATATTTTCATTCCTCTATAATATCATTTTCATTAATGAAATACGTTAAAACAACTAATCAGGCTATTATTTAGTGTATCACAAAGAAGTTTGTTATATAATAGACTTGGAGGCCATAAAAATACTGTGATTAAAAAATAAATCAAAGTTTGCGAAAAAATCAAATTTTTCTAATTTTCAATTGGGTTGGGGCACCTCAAAACATCAAGACAGGTAAACAATATTTTGTATGCTGAATTCACTCATTAAAAGGCACCTTTCTGTCGCTATGCCTTTTGAAAAAAATAAAAAAAAATTTCTTTCATACATTATCACTCCACCCTAATGTGTATTTATTACTACGTAATATATATAAACAGAATACCGTCGGCAATTTGTGTTAACCTAATACCTAACTAATTTATCAACTTTCTCTACCATACTCATTTTTAGCCACTCTCAAACTAAAAGCGTCGGATATTCTCAAAGGCACGTATCGTTAAAAGGGCAATGTTTATTATTAAGTAAGTGGAGCTGGAAATAAAGTGAGTTTTATTTAAGTTTGGTCCTGGTTGCTCAATTTCGAGGGGTACTGATTAATTGCCGGCTGGTGCGGCAGATGTTTGTTGCGCATCAGAATTGAATGGCTCGTGGGTCCTATTGTGAACTCTTTATATCACAGGCATTGATAAAAAACAAGGTCAAGTCATGATGGTTGGAGTGTGCAGCGCGCATATGTATTTGAATATAAATTGCTTTGCAATTGGAAATATAGGTAACTGAGAAGATACTCAGGTCAAAATAGTATCCTATACTCTTATTGTTTTGGTTACCTTTAAAACAAATCTATTGGTTGCAGACTCTGGATTTCGATCGAGACGGCCTAGCGAAACTCAAAAAGGCGATAAAGGCGATCCACAATTCTGGAAATGGTAAGTTATTTAACCTTAACAATGAGCCTTTAATTATGTAGTTAAGTAGGAACATGAGACAATGAATGTTAATGATTTTTACTTAATTTAACTGGAATCGGATATTTTATTGAATGTAGGGCGCACTTAACTTCTTGATACTGATAAAAATGTTTTTCAATATTATTTTTATTATCATTAAATATGGTGAAGAATAATAGACATGAGATATTTCGGTCGCGCGTGGTATTCCAAACATAAAGAACATCCGTGTCGCCAACGAGACGTGTCGGTAGGAATTCCTTTGGACTAAAACGATATGCTATATCGAGATGTTTAAGCTTCGTTCCTCGGACGACACGATATTGCACCAAAATAGTTTCGGAAGTATCTCGGCTGCTTAAAATAGCCCAGACACTAGTTCGGCATTTGAATACTCTCTCTATTGATTTCCTTTTGGGTGATTTATCTTTCTGCTCGGTAACTTAAATGTTATGTGCTTTTTATCCGACTTCTTTGTATACAATTTAGATTGTTGTCGTAAATTGAAGATGAGGGAGGGTTTATGTGGTCAGACATTAGATTTGATAGATGGGTCGGTCCATAGGGACATTCACGGTTAATTCATTGACCCTAACCTAACATCTAAACTTTGTACCGCAATACAGACGGTATGTTTGAACTTTGTAATTAGTATGTAGAAACATAATGTTACAAAACTTTAGAGATAGAGAATTAAAATATTATGTAGATACTGTGCTTAATACCGTACCCGGTACCTTGATACCGTACGACATCTTATCTAAAAGACGAACAAAGAACGGTTTTTACATTGATTTCAAATTCCACATTCAACGTTATAAAAGCAATTGGAAAAACTACATTGTATTTATTCCGACTGCATTTTGTTAGACTGACGAAATGGAATGACCTAAATACTGACACAATAGGTTTCAGCCACAGGCTTTATAGAATACATTGAACATCGTTAGATAGAATACTAGCGACCCGCCCCGGCTTCGCACGGGTGCAATGCTGATACTAAATACACTACAGAAAAACTGTGAACGTTGTAACTTGTATATAAAAACATAGAGGCCCGCACCGCCCGCTCCGGCTTCGCACGGGTATAAAATATACCTATAGCCGGGCGGCCGGCCGGTACCGCCGCAAACGCTACGTCCCGCAATTTTTAAATCTGTAATATCTTCGAAAATATTCACTTAAATCATGCTGTGTAAAGGGCCATATAGATCTATATTAAATGAACAAAGTATTCAAGGTATTTAATTGGTTAAGCATTAATGCTGTATTGGTCAAAATCGCTTCGAAAATTAGCCATTATTTGTCGTAAAAAGTAAATGACAAAAAAAAGTTATTGTGGGTTATCCATAAGAGATAGACATATACCATCGCGGACTTTTCTGTAGACCTTTTCAATGTGTATAATACTTAGTACATTATTTTGATAAAACTCGTAGGGTTCAGCCTGCGTTTGCAATGTAAGCGGAAAAAATGTAATTTTTTACGACATCACATTAGAAACCTCAAAAATAACAGTACTTCTCCACTATTTAATGGATGTTATTATACATATAAACCTTCCTCTTGAATCACTTTATCTATTAAAAAAAACCGCATCAAAATGCGTTGCGTAGTTTCAAAGATTTAAGCGTACAAAGGGACATAGGGACATAAGGACATAGGGACAGAGAAAGCGACTTTGTTTTATACTATGTAGTGATATCGTAACGCGACTTTAGTAGAATATTACTTAGTCGTAATATACGTAGTTGTCTTCACATTGTCTTTGATTGTACTTGTACCTAAGTAGCTAGGTAGTAGGTAGTAGTAGGTCTTCCGAAGGATAGAGGAGTTATCTCTCTTCTATGTACGTGGACAATTTTCCAATTTATTACTAATTTCAATCAATAATGCAAGACAAATTTACGCACTACCTAGTATAAAAAATTGCTATACATTACGGTCAGTGTTTGTCAGAGACCAGAGTCTGTGATATCGGCCATGTTGGTAAAATATACCTGTTACACTTTGGCAGCATCTGGTGATAAAAAACTTTCACCGTTTGCTTTATTATTACGACATGTCGTCATCTTTTAGTAGCGTTCATGTTTTGTATATGTACTTACTTTTGAAAGTCGTTTCAAATTTTCCTAATTTTATTTCGGAAATCTTTTTTTTTTATTACTTTAAAAAATATTAAGTAATTTGATATTAGGATAAAGTATATAAATTGGAGAAACATCATGCTCTGTCTACTACTAGACTATTCAGGCAAGCCAATTAAAACGAAATTCGAATATAGTTTGAAAAGAGACACTTTTATGAATAGTAATATATTTTATGTTAAATGTTTTTTAAAGCAGAAAGCTCTTGAAACTTAACTTGTTAACCTACTTAACCAACCTAAATTAGACATTGTTAGCGGCTGTAAAAAATATACAAACAATTTTTATTATATTGAAATGAGATCTCTACGACTTGTTTTAACCAGTAAACAGTATGATTGTTTTACTAATAAAAATATTAGAGGGCTTAAAATTAACCTTTACTACGAAAAGGTCCACTAAGGTCCGAGTAAGTTTCCCTTCACGTGTCACCGAAGGAAAGTGGGTCGACGTCTGGTTTAGCACGCTCGAGATCGCTACTTGTGTTCTAGGTTGGATTAAATTACAAATTCCACATATTATACAGAGAAAAGCGACCAAATAAGGCGCTACTCGCCGTAGGGACTGGAAAGTTTCTTACGCGTTCTTTAATTAATACAATCATAGATAAATGATTGTGGATGAATGATGATGATCGGTCTCTATATCTATCCGGTAATAAGCAGTTAAATACAAATGAAAAGTATTGTACGCATACCGATGGAAACGTTGATTTTATCATGCAAATTGCGTATAGCAATAACAGGTTTTAATCACTTTCATCTGAACAAACTAAGAAATGACCTTTGACTTTCTACCATGCACTTTTTCTTCTCTATTATGTTTTAAATGTGAGCAAAAAATATTGTAAACATGATAAAGCAAATACGCACTTCGAAAGGTAAAATGTTATGAATGAACCTGTTGTTATCTTTCACCAGACCAGACAGTAACAGATTTATTTGTTGTAGTGATCACAACAGACATTATTCATTTAGATTGTGATATTTGTATAACATAGAAGTAGTATTATAACTTTTGAAATAAATCCAAAAAGATATTGCATTTGAAAACGAGCATACAAGAGCTCGAATCAGTAAATGATAATAATATATTTGTCTCAAATTGTGTCCTATTAGCGAGAGTTCACCTGACCTACATTTCGTGCAGCTCGATAATGTAAAACCTCCATAGATAATGTAGAAAAAAATAACCACTTTCCCTTTTCCGTTTCTTCGGATCAGACCATTAAAGGAGTTTATTGACTTGTAATTCCATCGCGTGCTAGGTTTTGTTTACGGGTTGGTCGAAACTGGTCGCGCGGGTTTCGACTGCCGCAGCTGTGCAAGGTCGTCACTCGCGCAAAAAGCAAAACGATACGTTGCACGCCTGGTAGGTAAGGGTACCTTTGTGATGCAGTTCTAGAATGTTCGGCATTAGAGCTTAGGATGAGTAAGGTGGTAGATAAAAACATGTTGTGACTTCTTAAAATAAAGATACCTTTTATCTAAGCAGTAAATGACGTTAATGACTGTACTTACTTTACTTTTTAAGCCATTTACATATTTAATGATTTTTGAACCAGCTTTATTGGTTAAACGATTTGTGAAAACTTGGTGTGAGAATACTAGATGCTTCAACCGAATTTGTTTATATCCCATCTAACATACACAAATGCCGGTCGCATTACTTTTATCCATCACTGCATGCAATATGAAATAAAATATGTAGGTACTCCAAGCGATTTACATGCATGGGTTTTTTTCACAAAAGATAATCCTGATATTTTACCGATAAAACAATCATTCGGTAATCATTTTACTAACGTGTTTGTCCAAAAACGTGCTTTAAAATGTACACTGTATATCTTTAAACGCTGCCAATATAACATCGTTTATGGCCCACCCTTGGAAGTCTTCCAAGAAACGAAGGCGTTTCTTCCATTTGTATCTCTTTGTGGTTTTTCGGAACGAGTATCGGCTCGCACGTGCTCATATTGAATAGGGGATATTGTTCTTGAATATGAATATTTTATTATGGGGGCTTATCTTAGATCCAATATGCTCCATGTTTAGAGCAGCCAATGTGAGAAATTATTGAATAAATGGAGCTGTGTGAAACAGTTTTTTTAAAGTGAAACTTTTATTACATCGTCTCAAACTTTTTGGTCTGTGTAGCGCATGTCGCGTGTATCGCGGCTGCCAAGTAGGTATACCTACAGCTCGGCAGCCGACCGTCACGCGACATGCGCTACACAAAGCAGTGTTCGGAACTGTTCGAACAGTTTCACTTTTACCGTGGTTTCATAAAACCACACAACATTTTTTATGACTTTGAATTTAAACATATTGCTCTCAATTTGAAGTAAGTGTTCGTTTTTTTAGCTGAGCTATAAAAATATAACATGTATTCAAAAAAAAAATATTTATACAAAAGCCTTGCAAACCAACGGACGTAGCTTATTTTACTACAACTGGCACCGTAAAAGCTAGTACACAAAAAATAGTTCCCGCTGCTCATAAAAACATGTTTGCATAAATAATAGCCACGTGTAGCTTTCATTTTCGGGGATTTCGTGTTGATTAAAAGCAGCTTGCGTCAATCCATACAAAGAGTGCGAGCCTAGCGGAAAAATTGAAAGTAATGTATGCATTTAATATTCTGTGGATGTTGGGCGCATTGAGTTAACCGAATGTAGGCTGTGACACGGACATTGCTGGAGTGTGTATTTCCCTTAGAATGTAAATGTTAATATTATACCCAAGAAATGTAGATGAAAATAAAAATTTGATTATGATCCCTTTGGCCAATATGTTTATGCAGTATGGTTTCGGATATATTATGGTGATGAGCAAAAACGTGTACATTAAATATTTATAAGACTATGAGGTTAGATATTGATATGGTGTTGGTGAAATAATCTTCTTGATCCTGTTTTTCAATCGTATGATTTCCTTTAAGTGAAGATGAAATGTTTCTACTGCTGATTTGTATTTGAATTTGCATTAATAAATGTAGAGTTTCATGATACTTTAAGTAAGCTCACTGTAATAACGAACATTTCTATACGTTTTAATAATTTAGAAGAGTATTCGCTAACACGCAGCGCACATAAGCTTACTTTGGCAATTAATTTCGTTATCTGGCTTAAAAATAATAAGTGCTGGACGACGGACGTCCGCGTTGTGAAACAGTACCCTTTATCAAATAACGCGACTATATTTTATCCTCTATCTTGTAGAGTAAGCTGGCGCTGTGCATTCGTAACAAAGCTTGGATAATTCATTTTAAAGTCGTTTCAATTGCTAGATACTTCTTATCTATTATTGGATTGAATTCTGTCTCGCAGGCAGTGCCTTGAAGAGTTTATTAATTTGTGAATAGGGGACTGAGTTAAGCATTTTCAAATAAAATTGCACTCAAATTCACACATTTATGGCAGGATGGAAGTACGGTTTGATATTTGTTGGAATTAATTTAAATCTACACTGTCATAAATCATCCTCAATTTTTACAAAGTTATGGTGTTTTTCAACCAATAATGTGCGAGAATGTGTAGCGAGGAATGTGTTTGTAAATAATCAATCATATTATAGCTTTACTAGATTTCCGCCCGCGGCTTCGCCCGCGTTTTCAAAGGAAAACCCGCATAGTTCCCGTTCCCGTGGGATTTCCGGGATAAAACCTATCCTATGTGTTAATCCAAGTTACCCTCTATATGTGTGCTAAATTTCATTGTAATCGGTTCAGTAGTTTTTACGTGAAAGAGTAACAAACATCCATACATCCATACAAACTTTCGCCTTTATAATAGTAGTAGCATAGTAGTAGGATTTAATTTTAAGTCTGGGGCGTTTAGTGTTACATCCTCGCACATTATTGGTGGAAAAGCTTAACTGGAGTCAGAGCGTCAAGCCTTTTCTATTGTCGGAGTTGGTGTGACAATAAACAAAATATTGTTTGCAGCACACGTGGACAACGAGATGTACCTCTCGCGCGCGCTGGAGAGGCTCGGCGGGAACGCGCTCAGCAAGGACTCGGAGCCTGACATCGGGGCGGCGTTCTTCAAGTTCGCCGTCGTCACCAAGGAACTATCCGCGCTGATGAAAACATTGGTGAGTTCAGAGTTGCTTGGTGAAATGTTGATGGTAGAAAAGAGTTTATAGATGCCGTTTTCATGTTTTAAAGGGCTGCAAGGTTAATGGCGAAAAGGTAAATGTAACTATTTACTGAAGCGTAACCTAAGCCGCGTGTTTGTTTGAACTTTAAAATGTAATAAGTTACTGTAAGAAGAATCCTGTTTCTCCACTAAATTGTCCGATATTTTCTACAATATATTTTAAAGTAGAATGGACTGTAAGTCCACAAATAATATTTTGTACAACAATTTCCCTCCTTCGCATTCCATAAATCTCAAAGTTGCTGCATCGTTTAATAAATCCGTATCAAAATATAAACGATGAAATATTGTAGCAGGAGAAATGTAAGGTCGAATTTGCGAGAATTTCAGCCCGCAAGAATTTTCAACAACTGCTGTAGATACAAAATAGTTGACTGCGTTTGGCTTTGTGATTCGTGTATTTGACTCCTCGCCAACCGCCGCTACATCCACAACTGGAATACTTCGTGCCATTATTGTTTTGCATTGTTTTATAATGGCCCTGATATCATTTAATAGCTAAACAACATCTGTTTCTAGATTATAAATTGTTTATTAAACATGTCAAATGTTTTTAAAAACGTTATAGTTAATCTAATACAAATAAGTATTTAATGTGTACATTATTAGTCCGCGAATATTACCAGTGGAAGTCCCGAAGGGTTTGTTAATTTTCATTTTCAATTTCTATCCGCAAATTTTATTCTACCGTATCAAAGTTAAAATCCTGACGAGCGTTTTGTTCTATTCAGAATAAATCCGAAAGTATTTTTCGATCGCCTCTCGCCTCGTTTAAAATAAATTTGCATTTTATGATTTCATTTAATGTTCTCTTTTATACCTACTTAACAGTCAATTGAAACATTGAAATTTTACTTTTAGTATTGTTAACTCTTTAAGAATTGTTTCAGCGTGAATATTAATGAAATTACCAGTTCGCTTTACTCGTATGTGCCCCAGTTCAAGTTGTTTGCACGGAACGGTAACTTACGGCCGTCGACCGACAATGATAATTTCATGATATGTTATTTATACATAGTAAAATTTTCAAAGCGATTTACCTCAACCAGCCATCTAGATATTTTAAACGGATAACAGTTATGTGAGTCGATAAGGTGTTATCAATTTGTACGGTAGCGCAAAATCGTAAATAGTCATTTGAAGATTTTACAACTGTCAGTGACGTTGGTAATAAAAGTTATTTCACATCTTGTTTACAATTCATATCTATGCAACTTAAAGATTCGAGTACCTATAGATGAAATCATGCTTGATGAATAGATAGATGATATTCCATCATATAAATTGCATGGTGTTTCAACGATGAGCTTAATAGAAAACACAGCATTGCTATTCATTATAAAACCTCATAATATTTTATGTGTGTTTTAAGAGTGCAATTTCCGGCAACAAACCAACTCATTCAAGATTGATTCACGGTTGACCTCGATAATCGTAAGAAAGTAAAATTGAATGCGTGAACTCGTGATGTTTACGGCGAAATGTGTTAAGAGCCTTTACTGTGTGCTTAGTTACGAACGACCTGAATTTTCTAAATTATAAATGGTATTAAATGAAAGCATGTTTTAGTCACTATATTACGTCTTAAGAAATCTTTTGTTGGATTTTCTTACGTTGACTGTTTGGAGTTTTAAACTAGTGCACATTATGGAATAGAAGTAGGGATGAATAATGTATGGAAAGTTTTCAGTTTGGATGGAGTTAGTTCACGATCTGTTTTAAGTGATAACATACCGCAAATTTTCTAATCCTACAGGGAATAATATTATGAGCAAAAAAATGTAATTAGATTGTTCGTTGATGGCGTCATTTGTTTTTTAATCGGTACTAACGCACGCAATTCATTTGTTTAAATTGCATCAATATACAATTTTATCGTACAATGTACAATTTAGTTTTCTGAAATGTCAATGTTACTTCTTGCAACATCAACCATCTGTTTCCTCTGATGTGTGTGTGTGTTCTGCTAGTGTCTGTTCTAGGTGATTTTGATATAAACTAAACACATGTACGGACAGTTTTGTACTAATAACTTTGTTTCGATATGTAAATGATGTTACACAAGCTGTATCTATTGCCACCATGAAACATTTCAAAATTACCTTGTATATTCCATACTTCAGTCCTGATATCACTATAACTAGATTCATCGAACAGATAAAATGCCTTGAAGTTTTCATCTAAAAGTAATTCTTGTTGTTCGCAAGCGGAAATTATGTTATTGAGGGATCCCGAGACGGATGTCTCACAGATACCCGGTTGAAGGGACCGCCGAGATATAAATCTAAATTATACTACGAAGCCTCACTTCCTTATTACATGAACCTATCTGTGTCCAAGTTCATAATTAAAAAATTATAATGAATCTTGGTCACTCATTATGTTTGAAGAGTGATTTTTTGAAATAGCTTGATATTTATGGTCAATGATTTTTCCTGGTTTGTGCTGATAATGCTGCCTATTAATTAATTTGGTTTAGTACGTGTTTCGACTTTGCGATATGATTTAAAACATTTCCTTAAAATGGACATATTATTAAAATTATTATATTTCGAATTAACTGCGCAGTTGTTTTAGTGCGAAATTATTTGCGTTGTAATACAAGCATGGCAACCGTATCGCGTGAACCAATCGGTGGAATATATTTAATTTTCGTTTTAAACGTTCGTGGAATAACGGAGGCATTAAAACATTTTATACGTTTTCTAGCGATTGACCTGACGCAGACGAGGTGCGTGGGCGCACAGATTGTGTACACCCACTTGCATATAGGTCAGGGTAATGCTAACAATCTGACCCTGCTGTGTTGCCAAGTAATTCAGCAATCTCTGAATTTTTGTATTAATACCAATTAGTATGACATGACAAAGTCATACACTGGGAATCAATACCGATCTCTGATCCGTAATCTGAGGATTGAAGAAATTTTCGAATGCATGGTAACTTTTGATCGTTTTCTCGTTCTTACACATTTTAATAAGGAAGCGATGTAGAAGGAACTCATGCTAATCTGTAGATTTTGGATTGATGTCTAATTTTGAAACCGGTCATATACCGTCACAATTTTTAAAACAAGCGCCATTACTCAGCAAAACATAGAAAATGCACGAAGTGAACGCAGGTACGCGATAAATATGTTTAATCTATCTGCTGTGTAAACGCTGTTATCTAGCGATAAACGAGTGCACTATTGCAATTAGCTCGTTTCACTATCTACTCGGGTAAAAGTTTGAAGGATCATTATAGTTAGATTTTCGTAGATAAGACGTAAAGTGCTCTCTAAATTCTGTCGGTATGTTGGAAGCTGGGCTCTCGGGATTGCGCAGAATCCTCGGCCCGCCCTTGACATATCAGCTTCCTTTGTCCTTGTAACGAGCTTCGACCTGCTTATCATTTTCGTATTTATCGTGCGATAACTCGATTTTGTTCCATTGGAAGTGAATTTTGTATTATGGTTTATTGTTTATTTGGATCATAAGAGTATTCTCAAATCATTTGTTTATGGTAGTGTGATTAAATTATTTACGATACAATCTGGATATGTTTTGGATTCAATTCGTAATAAAAGCTGTATAAAAGGAAACGAGAAGGAGCTTTTTATTACACTCTACTTATTAACGAGCTAACTTTATATCTATCAATGATTGTATTATGAATTGGATATAAAAAATTGTTTCCAAAATCGTGCAAGCAAATATCATAATTCACTCTTGCTGCAATCTCGTTAAACGTTTAATCAGAGAAGTGGTTTTACGTTGGTATTATTACAATTGAAATCAAACTGAACCGCAGTTCCGGTTGCGCCATCGTTTATACGTGCTTCCTCTGTCGCTGGGTGGTTTGATAAGAAAATGAGTAAAGGCCTTTTCAAACCGGAGAGTTATCCCAATGGCTACGCGATTAAGTCCCTTTCGTATTATATTACTTAGAGAATAATATCGCGTACCCGTCGGGATATGGCTGCCCAGGGAAGTAACTCCCCAGTTTGAATAGGCCTTAAAGCTCGCCGGTGCAAGACGAAATTGTTCAAAGAAAGTCGTGCTGTACTATAGGAAATGTACTCAACTCTATGTACATCGATTTACATACAATGGCAACGTATAAACCGCACGCGTGTCTTCAATTATAACAATTATCATTGTTTCATTAGTGTGATATAATCTCAGGAACTTTTTGTGGAAATTACATTACTCATTTATCGTTGATAGGGTTATCTTTTTTATTAAAAGTGCGATGAGTTTATTTTATTATGAATAGATAAATGTCTTTTTGGATAATAATAAAACTGAATTGCTGATGCTATTTTTGCAAACTAAATTCTAGTCTAGTTTTATACGACTGTTTCATTATTGAAGGCAGAAAAGTATAAATTTGCTTTACCGAACACTTCATCTTGTTAAGAGTGAATGAATCGTGTTTATGGCGTCTTACAATGTAAGTTATAGGTACTTAGGAGATATCTTCGTATTGTTACAAGTAATACGGGCCTCAATATTGCCGTGTCGTGAAATACCACATTTCACAGAAACGGGGTAATACCAAGCAGGTACTTAAAGTGTTTCCAATTACATTTACAAAGAAAAATATCGTTTTGTCTAGCAATTATGGTCTTCTCCAAAACGACTATTGTAGTCTTTATTGAATTATGAACCGGAAGGATATGCTTATTATGTAGAACAATACTTTTGGTTTTAAAATATAACTAGAAGTAGAATGTATTGTACAATTTTTTTCAATATGTACCGTTAAATATGGTTTTTATGCATCATGTCAACATACGTTTAAAATTGATAACAATTGAAGTATTAAGAGACACTGAAACATAATCAATGATAATGTGGTCATAAAATCCATTAATAAAAATACGCCCCAAACAAAACATATGTAAGTAATAACGGCTATGATTTGAATATTATTTATTAGTACAGTTTTGGTGAATCATGCATATTCTTCATCGAGTGCTTTAGCTTTTTGTAGTTTTCGAACGGTACTTTTCAATGTCAAGTCATTGAAACATCTCAAATATCCATGTATTAAGTAATTAGTATCATATTCATTGGCGAACTATGGCCAGGAAGGGTTTCATTGTGCCCCAACCCTTTGTCTCTTTGGCCCTCGTCTGCCATCGACGTGTTCGCTTCAATGATTACACAATAGGCGCTCTTTGAATAAAATTTCCACTTAAATTAATACGTATCGCTTAAAACGAGCGGGGGCAAAAAAGCGAAGACAAGGTAATTTTCAATACCCCGTTCGTGTCGATTACTCATTTTTTGCGCATCGGTCAGGGTCGGTGCTATTGTTTTAAATAGGCGGAATTACCAAACACTTGCACGAGTAAAACGTCTACTCTGTAAGTGCACTTAATGCTGAATAGAACGGAATATCAACGTGCTGTGTAGCAATCCGAGAGGCTGTGGTCTTAGCGCACCTCGGATGGAAACAGACACTCGCGGAATGCAAGTTGGCTTGTTGTGCAATGGGCAAATTTAAAGAGCTGAACCATTCTAAAGGCTGCTCTTAATTAACTTGAGGAAAATCACTTGATTTTTCTTTATAGACCTGTTGTGTTTAGCTGATTACGTTAATTCAAGGTCAATTCAGGTCAAATTTTTCCTCCAAAATCAACCATATGCCGTAAAACTTAATCTTCAGAATACCTATAAACTTGTTTTTTCATCAAAGCTATTTGTTGCAGATGCAGAACATAAACAACATAGTTATGTTCCCCGTAGACAGTCTTCTAAAAGGTGACCTGCGGGGCGTCAAAGGTGATCTCAAAAGGCCATTCGAAAAGGCGTCCAAAGACTATGAGTCAAAGTACCTGAAGATTGAGAAAGAAAAGAAGTCGCAGGCTAAAGAGGCGGGCCTCATCCGGAGTGAGGTGACACCAGCAGAAATAGCTGATGAAATGGAAAAGGAACGGAGATTATTTCAACTGCAAATGTGCGAGGTAACTATACGTATGCTATTTGCGTATTGGATTATCGCTTACAGTAATTGCTGAGGGGATTTATGTGGTATGATTTAAATGATAGGAATTGACATGAGGAAAAAGACAGGAGATAATGTAGGATTTCCTGGTAGATCTCTTATTTACGTCAGGATAAAGAGATTCGGTTTGAAGTCAGAAGGTAAGCTGCAAGGAAAACTGTTGCTTGCTCTAATTCGCAATTTACTTAATAATGAGAAAATCATTATGAATAACAAAACAAAGGCACAGAGCTTTTAGGAAATTACTTTCGAGATTATTGTATTAATCTTTAATTTTGTCCGACACATTGTTAAGTAAAAACGGTTTCTATCCAGCAGGGCTATTGTCTAATTTTGACACATTAAGTGATCAACATAGTTTTGATGATCACTGAACTTTGATGTCCACTAAAAATTTAAAGATTTGGTATTGCGTATCTTAATAAGTGGACATCATGTCACGGTGTATTACGGTGCTTATCAACGATGACACCGAACGTCACTATTTTTTATCGACATTATGCAGCAAAATTAAAAATATATACATTTGGTCGTATATTCCATAAATACGTGAGCATATTTAAATCTTACGTGTTATATTAACCGGAACACTTGGGATTTGAAATGTTTACTCTTATATGGCGCTAAATTCATAACACTTTTGAATTTTGGTCTGTCTACAATTACAATTTTGGTCATCGTCTTGTGTACACAAGTGTATTTGAAAGTTAGAAACAGTAACAAATGAATAAAACTGAGGTAAGTCTTATAACCCTTGTTTTTAGAGAAATATTAACATTAATTTAAATATAAATTTGAAAATTTTTAATATTTGTATCCTTTATATTGCTTTGTATGATTTATGAAATGTTTAACAAAAATCTATTTTAGAGTAGTTACTTACATCTAATAAAATATAAGTTATTTATTTCAAGCACAATTATATTGTCTTTATATCTTTAACTATCCTCTTTTTGAAAATGACTATTCATGAGAGCTTCTAAATTAGATAGATTTGTCGGAAAACAGTACTTGAGAAGAATTAGGTAAATATTATTTAATTCCCATTAAATTATCCATTATTTTTAAATATACTTGTTATTGTAATAATGTGTTTTACCTTTCTATAAACTATAGATAGTTAGTTGAGTAACAAGTTTATATAATTAATTGTGACAATTTTTTTTAATGTATTGAAATCGAAAATAGTTGCTCTAGTTGCTCAAAGAAACTACTGAGTACAATATTTAATTTTGAAAATGTAAGTGAATTATAATGCTATATTGTAATTTCAGTAAGCCAAGATGAGAGAGTGCCTCGTTGGGCCTATGAGTTGGAAAGCAAGCGATTGGCTGTTGAGGAAAGGCATACAGCTGCTAAAGAAAAATTTGCTGCATCACTTACCTACCAAGATACAGGAAGATATATACATATACATAATTATATATTAGTAAATTAAAATGATTTTAAATAGTGTAATTTATTATTATTAATTATTTATAACTCTATTCTGAGTTTTTCATAAATAACTGTCTAGATTTAACTAAAAATAACAATTATTGAATTAACACAATCTTTATGGTGTAAATTTCTTTAAAAATAAATAAAAAATATTTTTTTAGATATCAAAAGTTTAATTACTTAAATACCTTGTCTTAACTATTACCTAATTGACAACTACATCATACATTTATATCAGAGCATTAACAATGTATTATAATTTATAAATTATACAAGAAATATTGTCATATTCGATTAGAAGCTATAATATTATCTAAGTAAGAAAATATGTTTAATCACAAATACAAGTATAAATAATTTTCAGTTAAAACTAATACATTTTTAAGCACAATAAATATTTATTTAACATATCATCTTCTTGAATTCCATAGTCTCTGTACTAATATTGTTCTCTGGTAAGATCTTGTATAACCTCAACTATAGCATCCTCTCCTCTAAATCCTGAGACATGCCTGTATTTCGGGTATTTTGGCATTCTGCATATTTGCAATGTTGTGCAGGACAACACATGCATTCACTATTTTACCAGCAGTAACTGGATCATAATGAAGTACTCTATGGGCCAACAAACAACTCCAACGTGCTTTGAATAACACTAAACACCGTTCAACAGTATTCCTGACAAGGCAATGAAGGTTGGTATAGTATTCTTCAGGTGTCCCCAGGTCCGGCTCCTAATATTGGTGTCATCATCCAAGGCCATTGCGCATATCCTGAGTCACCTAAAAACAGGTATAATATTTTATACTCTATGCATACTTCATATGATGCTCACAGAAATTAAATGAAGATTTAGTATTTAATAATAATTGTTCCACATACATTATGTTTAATTTGGAATCACATAACTGAAAAGATATACATTAATTATTGTATTATTTTCTATGTAGGTATATCTAAGTATTTATAAATGAGTTATTAATGTCTTTTAAACCTAATACAGATAATTATTAATGTTGAATAGTAATTTTATTGATTTGTAAGTCATCAGTAATAAATTACACATAAAAAAGGAAAAACAAAAGACATGGATATTTTTAGACTTACTATTAATACATTCAATGAAGGAAAATGTTTCCTATTTCAACATCTCCACCACCAGTTGAAAACCAGCCTTTGTCAAACGAAAATTCGCTATAAATTCTCTTTCAGGCAGCTATAAAGGATCACCACAGGATCACTAGCATCACGTAAGCGTCGCCTTTCAATTCTTAATGCTTTCCTCTTTCTTTCTTCTTCCGCAAATCCAAGTAAAAAAGCACGGGCCATACTTTATAAATTATATGGATACCTACGCTTCTATTGCTCAGTAAAAACCTTTTGGAAAAAAGAAAATGGCTATATATTTATACTTAAAAAATTATTATCTATCATAGTTGATAGTACATATTAACTCAATGTTATCTTTATATTTTTTGTTGATTATAGTATAGAAACACTTGAAATAAGACGTTAAATCATATACGTGCTATTCTTCCTATATTTTGTTCATATATTTTTAATATTTAACTTATCCGGATTATAGTGTCGATCACTGAGAATTTACAAAACACTGCTCAATACTTAGATTAACGATTGGTCTCCGCGCGCGCGCTACGACTAGATACCGCCGGCGTACTTGAAAAATGCGGCAACTAATAGTACGCCGAATTCGGCGTACCCGAGCCAGTCGTGTCACAGGCATTGTGTGGGGAGGGCGAACCGATAGTTTATAAAGATTTTGAACAAAATCTGAAGTATAATGCCTATTTGTGTCATAAAACTATTTAAAAATAATACAACAAAAAATAAGAAAGACACTGGGATCACGTACCATCACTAAGTATCGTATTATTCGAAATTTCTCCTTTACTTCGAAAATTTTTTCTACGAAAATACGACGCCATTCAGTGTTGCAGTACTGCATATCCAAAAAAATACACGTGGTTGAGGAAATCTTTTAGCAATAATTTGAACTTTTTTTTTCAATACTATTACGAACACATGTATAAAAAAATATAATAACAATAATTTATTTCTGTTTAACCATGTTTAACTGACTCATATAATGTTTTTTTTTTATTTCCGCTTTTTTACTTTTAAACAACCTTTATGACTATAGTATAGTAGCGTCGCAAGTGAATTTGAGTCGCATGTTCATGGATTCGATTCCCGGCCAGGTCAGGATGAAAAAAAATATTTTCAAACTTCTTTCCAAGATGCCAGATTTCCCATTTATCAGGTAAAATTTATGTAGCTGGCAGCCCAATTCTTCACACACACTAGCGTCTTTACAAATTGCCTAACACACACTACAGAAATGAGTTGCCGCACTCACAGAGCTATTGTTTTTAGGTGGGGCGGTATCTAGTCGTAGCGCGCGCGCGGAGACCAATTCTTAATCTAAGGCTCAATACTAGTTCCTTTCACAGCATATAGTGATCAACCTTTTGATGGTCACTTGGCTTACGGAATACCACTTTATAAACTATCGATACAAAAACACCTGTCAAATTTGTTACGGTGGCTTTCAAGTTGATTTGGTGCTCATGACGTCATTTCAGTTGATAACATAAAATAGCCAATACGAAAAACATGGTTTGACAAGAAATCGTTGAGCACCGTGCAAAGTTATCATCACTATGAAATGTCAAATGAGATACGCAATAGCCCTGCAGGTATATTTGTTATTTAATATGTTAATCCAAAGTGAGAAAGTAATTTAGGTTAGAATATTGACGACGTGATTTGGTAATTTATGGCATAATTGTAAATAAACATACAAACAAACAAACACATTTCATCAATTTAAAAACAATTCTATTTAAATAAAAGGCTTTTAAGTTAACATACATAATAAGTTAATATAAATAATTAATTTACTAAGTTGTATGCAAATTATACCTTCTTACCTCAATTTGCATTATCATTAAATTTTCAGATCGATCCGAACTGAGTAGTTTCTTACATTCCCGCATAAAACTTGAAATATATATGTATTTAGATTCAAATTGCAATAAAACTTACCCTAGTCATGAATCATGATTAAAAAAATTTAGATCGTTATTTTACTTGCAACGCAATCAGTTTCTGCAATATTTTAACTAAGATATCCAATAGCAAAACAAAATTTAATTAAAATCACAAGTAGACATTGATAAATGCATATTAAAAACGAATAAATAACTTGCAGTGCACAATCTTAACGACCCTACCTATAATTATTAGGGGTTCAATTTTCTGTTAGTTTGTGACTATAATATTTGACAGGAAATTACTACGAGCGCGATAATTGGTTGTTCTTTCAATATTTATTGTTAAAGGATACGGAATGATATATCGTTACAGAAAAAAAAAATCGGCTTCGTCCTAATTGACTTCCGATAAAAACAAAAAACAAAAAAATATAGTCCACCTCACTTTACATAAATGTGTTATGTATTTAATATTTTCTTCTGGTGTAAGGGTATTCTCAATGGATAAGCAGTGTTGGTGTTTATCTATTACAAGGAACTGATCGGATTTTGCCTCATTATTAGCGTAGATAAAATACCTAACTATGTACAAGACTCCAAGGTCAATCGCAAATCTAAATGTTTTTTCACAAAGCTTTCGTTTTGGCTCGTGGCCTAACAGCAAACAGGATTGCCGTGTAATTAATTGTAAGAGCAATTTGCGGGTCTCCATTGGACTCGCTAGGGCAATGTAGTCGCTGCGAACTGATTTAGACTTGGTATATCTTGTTTCATTGAAATGCAACTAGGATAATCTAAATAGAAAAGTATTTTATGAGCTTTGCTACTTTTCTTACATGTGTATGTTAACTGCGTTGTTAGGCTTAGGTTGAGTTGACCAAAATTCGTTATAAGCTCCTTGCTCCTTCCTCGGGAGGATTATCTTATGCAAGATTTTCTCCATTTAAAAAAAAAGCCAAATTCATCGAATTTTTGTAACAATTGACACCTCGAAATGAGCTTATTATAGCTCTTGATAACTGTTGATATTTTATTCACTAAAAACTAAAAATATATATGATATAGGTAGTTGTACTTCAATGTGTGATGTGTTGTAGATCAAAGTTGTGTCATATTGCGTCACTAATTGAATTTACATGATTGGTTCTCAATTAAATTATAATTACTGAGCAGTTTGGTTAATGAAGCGGAACATTACTTATATGAACGATAGGTACTTACTTCTACGAGATTATACTTCGCTATTATGAATACATTATGTTGTAGTTTGTACTAGTTACTTCCATCGAGATAGAATGTACTACGTACTAGAGAGGCGATCGCTACTACACTCTCTTTAACACGAGCTAGAGGTAAGAATCACAAGTCTCTTTAGTCTGTGTCGGACTGTGCCCCCCGCTTGCCGCGTCAACACGTGTTATTGCTCTGTTCAAAATGCCTTCGTGTTTGCTTAGATATTGTTTTAACAGTTCCCATAATACAAACAAAGCCCGAGGAGTGACTTTTCACCAGTAAGTTTCCTTATTATGAGTAAGTCATGCATTTTACTAATATTGTTATCATTTTGCGAAAAATCACCACGCGTTCTGCGTTTCGCGCCATTTTTCATAGACTTACAGCACAGACGTGACACTATCGATGAGTCTGTTAAAAAAATGTAACTGGATTTTTTTAACTATGTATATACAATATCTACTAGGAAAGATTACCGTGGTGTAGTACCTAAATATTTATACTTTTACCCGACTACGCAAAGTAAAACGGTAGGTTATATTAAGTAATATTTATTTATTTACCTATTTTTATTTATTAAAAAAAGCCTAATCAATAGTTGTTCCAATAGGATTTATAAATTATTATGCACAACAATTACAAATAAACACAACATTCACAGAAACTAATACAGTAAAAGTTCCTTAATCGCGCTTCCTTTATTCGTGTTTTCACTATTCGCGGATTAAAAAAATGCGACCCAATTTCTATATTCACGACTAAAAATTTTTTTTATTCGCGGATTTAATAAGTACATACATAATAATAAAATTATTCCAATAGGTATCTTACCCAATATCCTTGTCAAATGGACTAATAAGAAAGTAAAATAGATCTTATAACAAGTTTGCCTAAAGTACATAATATTATGTTCTTAAATGATATCGCCGAGGCCTTTGACACAAGCCGCCTTTGTCGCAAGCCACCTCTGCAGCGATTGATGTTTTTGAGAATGTAAATAAACAGAATGGAAGCAACCTTATAACTCAATAAATAAAGTATATTTTTAAATGTAGTTCCGTTTATAGTAAAGTTACAAAAATTGTGATCGAGTAAGGGGGCGTCCATAAATTACGTGAGGTGTTTTTTAAAATTTTCTGCACCTCCCTCCCCCCCTGGTGAGATGTCGTGAGAATTTATTCAACCCCTCCCCCATCCTCGAATCTCGCGTGAGATTTTTCAAAATGTGAGTTTCTTATACGTAAACGCCATCAACATTGAATCATCGTATCCATTTAAATTACATCATGAAGCAAAAACTGATAAAACTATTGATTACTACACAAAACGACAAAAGCTTAATAAATTGATATTATTTAAAGGAAATTAAAATACATAGTTTAATATAAAATCCTCGTTTTATTAATTCCCTAGTATCAGTACCACCAGATAGTACCGAGTAAACAGATTGCACAATGTGTCGCATCTGCACGCATTGCTTAATCTTTGAACTTGAAGCCACGCCTCGCTCGTTCCACACGTACCCCACCACATCGGCCGCGCGCAATGTTTTTGTTTGGAATAACCCCTCTAGTAATATATCTCGATGGTTACTTCAAGAAATAATATACGCATAATCTTAGGCCTCCAGATTTATTTTCAATTGTTTACAATAATTACAAACCTATCAAGTGCTTTAAGGATTAAATAATAATATTATCGCAGTAGTACATATATTGATGTTCCTGAATAAATCTTATCTAACACTTATCAGATAGATATAAAACTCTTGAGGCAAAATATTGGTATTGGCTGCATACGGGCTGTGTGAATGACCGACCTTACTCAATAACGCTTGTTATATTTTAATTAATTCAATGTGCTTTGCAATGATAAACGATTTTATACGAGTATTTTTATACCTGGTCAAATGTGTTTTTATATTGTATATCTTGTTTGTAATATAAACAAGCACGCTTGCGACGGATTCTTTATCGTTTTCGTTTAGAGGTATGTTCATAAATTTGTATATTAATCGACGGGAACGCGTAAAGATGATTCAAAGCTTATAATTGTAGAACCTCATTTCATGATAATCAATCCGCAAAATACTAATGAATATGTTTGACCTACAGTTTCAATCAATTTTGTTGTTTTCGAGATATAAATTATCATGATTGTGATAATGAATTCAAACATATCACACCTAGGAATACGAAAGCCATCGTATCGATCGGAAAAGTTTTCGTCCTTTATTTTCTAAATTGCTTATGTTAATTCAAATTACCTATGCATAGAAACCACGAAAGTTTCTTTATTAGCCACGTTATCGCCGATTTGTTTAAATTGTAAAACATTGTTGGCACCTTCTCGACTTGTTAATGAGTAACTTGACGAGCAAATTTCCTCTTCACATGTAAGGGTACGCGCAGACAGAGAGCGTTCTGCGTTCCGCGTTCTGCGTTCTGCGTTCCGCGTTCTTTGTAATGTGAAGGATCTATAGCGCCGGCGCACACAGAACGCAGTAAGACCGCGGCGGTCATTCGGAACGCTTGCGTTCTCGCGTTCTCTGTACAGAATTACAAAGAACTCGCGTTCTCGCTATGGCTGGTCCGTCTTCTCCAATTGGTATCTTGTTTTTCTATTTAAGATTTTACATAGTCATGTAACTCATTGAAGCTATTTATTGACATTCGAAAATAAATATAAAATCTCTCTTCATATTGAAGCAGCTCAGGGATAAGAATACTAAATTCTCCCATATCATCTCGTTTCGTGTTGATAGGGTGTACCCAACATTTTCTACTTTTTTTTGACTGCTCTAGACTCCACAAAAGCAAGGCTTCATCTTCGGAAGATGAACTTTCGAGAGACATGTTTCACGTGCGGAGAGTCGCGAAATAGAACGCAAATATCTTGAACGTGCTCCTGTGTGCGCTAGAACGCAGAACGCAGAACTGACGAACGCAGAACGCAGAACGTGGAACGCAGAACGCTGTATGTCTGCGCGTAGCCTAAATGTAATGCAAATTTAATACCTTTTTATATATAGTGCTTTTTGATAAGAATCTCAACGCGTCATATCTAATTATGCGTTGATGATCAGAAAGTAGTGTTATAAATGTGAAAGTGGATTAGTTAGTATTGTATAACAAATAAGTAAACAATGTTTCAGTTATCTGTGAAGGAATAGTCATCGCAATATCTTTTATGATTTGGCTATCTTGTTCTTCTTACAAAATTACTTTGACTTGATAACTTATATCTGCCGCAAATTCACTGACTACATCTAGTAGAATTAATATCTCCATTAAAAGGAGGTATAATGACAACACAAGAGACATATGAAACATTAAAGCCTTGTAATGCAATTATCACGAGATCCGCCACAAATGATATGTCGACTGTCACGCTATCCGTGCGCCGTGACCGACGCAAGTGGTATTGTGGCGAGTGCCGTTATGCCAAACAAAAGGTACTAGCACGCGGTTTATTTAAATTATCTGTAGATTATATTGTATCTACGAGTCCGCGTAGGTCGATGATCTGTTCAAAAAAGCAACGAAGCACCGTAGTTCAGTCTAGCCTTCGTAGAGTTGACAAGCAAAAGAAACGTCCGGTTTGCACAAAAAATTGTGGCCGATTTTGCAATCTGTTTAATTGTTTCGTTTCTTTGTACTGCATTTTATTTGTATTTTAGTCACATTTATTTGGATATTAAAATGTCTTTTCTATCAGTCTGATAAACCTAGTTAAGAACAGTTATTTACTTCATAATTGCAGAATAGCCAACATTGGCAGTAAAGCTGTTTCACATCGTATAAAATTTTAATTTATGACATGAAAAGTAAGTTATATATTCGCGACAAGCATTTCAGCGCTATTTGTACAGTAATTATCGTCATGTGATGGTAATGGATGCCAAATGCATCTGGCATTACGTTAAGCGCTGCTGGTGACAGTCGCTAATTCATTACTGCCATGCCGCTGATTATTGAGCATTGTTATGTCGCATACTCGGCGAACTTGTTCACGTTTATGTATGAAATGCAAAACGCCTCCATTTTAATGCATATTGCACAACAATAGTGCGTTTCGTTTTCTTTGACGTAGAACGCATTGCGTTAAGTGCCCTTGTTTGCTCGATACATTTTTAGTAGAAAATAATGGCTGTTTTATAAATTTGAATCCTTGTAAAAAGCTGACTACCGTATTCTGGTGATTTATCGCACAGTGCACAAAAATTCATTTTTCTGATATAAATTGAAATGTCACTCAGACCACAATCCAATAACTTGCCTGAGTCTTCATTTTAAAACCATTGTTTTTTTGGTTCAAAGTGGATTGTATTGATTTTTAAATTGAGTTTAAAATAGTGAACTGCGCGCTCTATGCGCGAATAAATTATTTAAAAAACGGCCTAAAGAATGGGATATCGACGACTTCTGTATTTCTTTATTGGATTGATTTCAAAGCTTATTACATAGCAGTTAGTCAATTGATTCGGACGTCAACAAGAATAAGGTAAAATTTTTTCTTCTATCTAGGTAGAGGTACTAATAATTGTTCTTTTTATATATACATATTTACACCTTCCTAAGGCTGCGTGATACTTTTATGTTAATAGAACCAGATAAACATGTGTAGAGCATACATATTATTGATTGCGTATCCATCCAGGCTCATCAATTATTTTATTTTTGAATGAATTAATTTAGGGTGATGGTTTTATTTAAACATTCCCAGATTTCTTATTTTATAAATCTTGTAAAACAACTTATTGTTTCATCTTTATTGATCCATTCTAAAACTCAAGTTTAATTAAATTGGCGATTCGTTAAATGTAATCAGTGCAATGTGAAATAAAAGAAAGGCGGTTCAGACAGTGCGGTACGATGGCGTCAGGTCATCGACCGGCCTTGCGCCGCGCAGGGCCGTCGTGAGTCGTGACCCTAGCTTTGTTCCATACTCCACGAACAGTCCTGGCTTCGCAAGATCACCAGCCCACGCGCCTATCGCGCTGCAGTCTGCACGCCAATAATAGGCCAATGACTCCCCCTAATAACAAGTTAGCATCGCTAAGCGAACATGTTTTGCTTTTGTTTACATTGTCATATAACTCTGCCAAATGTATAAATGCCATGTTTACATATAAATATAGCCGGCGAGACGCCAGCACAGTTCAGCAAGGTCGCCCGGCGTGTTATTAGTACGTATTGCACAACCGAAGACAAATCGGGATCCTCTGTATTAAATGCGGGTGCGCGTGCGTCATCATGTATAATTTTATCGCGCGGAAGGGCATATAGTAATCTTGTACGTTCCCAGAGCTCGTTTCCCGCTCCGGTTGAATAAATTGTAGCCCTCTTAAACCTACGCATACTCGGCGTCCTACTGTCTGCTAGTTTCTGGCACCGATTGTGTGACATTGTTAATTTGTTTTAGTACCTGATAAAGTTCAACGAGATCAAAACGAAGAAGGGCATTGAACTGCTGCAGCACCTGGTGGAGTACTATCACGCCCAGACGAATTACTTTCAAGACGGCCTGAAGACGATAGAGCATTTCGGCGTTTACGTTGCAGACTTGAGTGTACAGTTGCAGAAGATAAGGCAGCAGCAGGACGACGAAAGGCGGAGACTGTTAGAGTTAAGGAACATGTTGAGGGCGGCCACACCACAGGATAGAGAGGTAAGTTATAAGATATTTATCCTTGAATACTTTTACAATTATTCACCACACATTTAAATATTTCCGAGAATGCGTCATTGCGCATTACGTGTACTATTCTTATACTTTGTTTTATCGCGTTTACCCTGTTGTAACATTAGCTCTGCTAGCACGTTATTTAATTAATCTGATTTCATTAGTCATGACCTATAAAGACAATATAATGATATACATTTAACTCCATATTGTTTTTATCATTTTACCAGGCTGCATCAGCAGTAGGTGGTTATTCACTGCATCAACTACAAGGTGACAAACAGCATGGAGTAACGCGGAGTGGGTACCTCCTAAAGAAATCAGAGGGCAAAGTAAGACGGGTCTGGCAGAAAAGAAGGTGTAGAGTCACAGCAGAAGGATACTTGGATATCTTTCACGCGGACGAAAACAAAACGCCAGCCAGGGTCAATCTATTGACATGCCAGATTAAAGTGGCCACGGAAGATAAGAGGGCGTTCGATCTAGTCTCATGTTAGTATGTTTTAAACTATGTTATAAATAAATACTAGCGGTCCGGCCCGGCTTCGCCCGTGGTACCTACATGTTTAAACTATCCTATCTCTCAAGTTGGATTGAACTGCACATGGTGTGCGAATTTTATTATAATCGGTTAAGTGGTTTAGGAGTCCATTGAGGACAAACATTGTGACACGAGATTTATATATATTAAGATTAACGAAAATAACCCGTTGTCAATTAAATATTTGTAATGTAAATACTGTCACGTGGCCATGACGTTAGCCAAAAGGGGATTGGCGAATGTCACATGTCTTCAAACGTTGATTGAAGGACAATATTCCTTTTCCTGCAATGTTATGTAGTGATATTAATTTTTATCATACTTGCCTGTTTACAAAATAAAATATAGGACACCATTTTAGGAAGCATAATATATGAAGAAAATCAGATGTTTTGCGCGAAGCGACAGTAGTACCCACCTCAACGCTTCGCTTATGAGGCGTGCAAAATTCCACACATAGCATCAACTTTAACAATTTCGCAAGTAGTGTTTTCCAATAATTTTAAGTACTTACAAAGTTGCCTTGGAAACTATGCTGGTTTTATTTTAAAGATGTATACGATTACCTTGACAAAATAAAAGGAGCTATTATTACAATTATATACGACATATTATAATGAATATAAATCACGGTTAGATTAACTTTTTAGTCACTCACAATCCATACAATCACATTTAATGGTTACGTCAATTAACAAGTACATAATAATGTTATCGTAAGCAAAATATTTCACTAATTACAAAAAGTCATATTAAATTACTAGATGCCCTTTGTTAGGTGGCTTTCTATTACAAAGTGGTTTTATGAAATCCAACTTTTCAGGATAAAACAAAAATCTCTTTACAATATTAAAGATCAAGCACTTTATCTACACTAGCTTCATACATTCAAATTTGTTTTTTAATTAAATAAAAAGACGTGTGGCACTCGGGGACTGCCGCGGTAAAGCTATTGCATGCTATGCCTTCAAGCCACACCTCCGTGCCCGTCGGAGTGGGGAGCGTGAGGTTTTTTCGTTACGGAATTTCTGGATTCGGTCCCCGCGCTCAAGGCCCGCGATAGAAGCTATGCAATAGCTTAAAATATAAATTACTAGATTTCCGCCCGCGGCTTTGCCCGTGTTTTCAAAGGAAAACTCGCATAGTTCCCGTTCCCGTGGGATTTCCGGGATAAAACCTATCCTATGTGTTAATCCAAGTTACCCTCTAGTTTCATTGTAATCGGTTCAGTAGATTTACATGAAAGAGTAACAAACATCCATACATCCATACTTACAAACTTTCGCTTTTATAATAGTATTAAGATTACGTTGCCCGCACCCGCAGATAACCGCACGTACCACTTCCAAGCTGAAGACGAGAACGAGCAACGCGCGTGGACGTCCGTACTCGTGAACTGCAAGGAGGGCGCGCTGATGAGAGCTTTCCACCAACAAGCGGGTGAAAGTGGTGATACGGGGCATTCCTTGTTGGATCTGCAGCGGTCGATCATACGGGCGGTGCGGTGTATGCCGGGCAACCAAGTGTGCTGTGACTGCGGGTCCACTAATGGTGAGTGTTGGTGTGTATTGTATGATGCGAGCTTTCCACCAACAAGCTGGTGAAAGTGGTGACACGGGGCATTCCTTGTTGGATCTGCAGCGGTCGATCATACGGGCGGTCCGGTGTATGCCGGGCAACCAAGTGTGCTGTGACTGCGGGTCTACTAATGGTAAGTGTTGTGTGACTTACGTTGTTGAAAGAAGTATGTTTGTTGCGGACATTGAGATATACATATGGAGACGACACCACCTACATCACTTATGTTCCGCTCAACATAAGCCATATGGCTTAACTGCACGCTCATTTTTTATTTGTTTTAAAGTGAAACGCATCAAATATGCCTTCGTGTGTGTTACGATATTGCACAAATAATACAAATAATACGGAAAACTGAAAAGTGACTAACATAACTTTTCATCGGTAAGTACCTAACTAGATAATAATTTTTAAAACTTAGTTAGAGCAAAAAAATGGCGCACAGATTTTGTTCGTGGTGTCTCATCCATACGTAGTAATATTATCTCAATGGTTGCGGATCGGTGTATGGTAAAAGGCATTACAAATGCTGACGGGGGTCTTATAGTAAAGGGCGGTAAGAAAACAGAGCAATTTAAACTCATATATTTCAGCGGTCGTGTGTGCCGACGCTGCGGCTCCGCTCATGGTCATTTTGTTTGTGAATGTGTAAAGCCTTTTTTTTTGGTAACGGGGAGGAAATATTCAAAAGATACTCTCTTTTGGGGGAAAAAGAGAGCATGTGGGATTCTTACCCACTAAAACCTCCTCGACGGCCAAACCCAAAGCATGGTAGCGGGGACTCCGGGATCTCTCGTAGAACGCACCAGAGCTCCCGCAGCTATATGCCAGACTATGTGGCTTCCCTGCCTCATTATTGACTACCCAAAGTGGGTAGGACAGTCACAGGACCGGGAAGATGTTATAGGCGGCTCAATACCCCCTTGAACCGCCCTCGGGAATGTGTAAAGCCTATGTGTTGTTTTTTGAGTGTGATTATGGTTTTAAATTCCGATGATTATATTATGATTTACCACTGTAACTGTTTATTGTAGTGTTTTAGGATTAATTTACTTTATCGTCTGGGTTATTTCTAAAATAGACTTTATCGCGTAAATGAGAACTTCCGAATCCGACTACGTAGTTGTAGAGATTACGTTTTCGTTAATTAGTTTTCATCATTACAAGATAATGAGATCCATTTGATAATTAAGAAGGCTTTAAAATAGTGGTAAAATATAACTAGGTTTTCGTAATATTACCAAATCTAGATTTCAATTTGTACAAGATATTTCATGTCGAATGAAGTAACAATTGTTCCTGCGGAACCTGCACTCAATTTACTTGTATACGAATTGTAATTGAAACGAAGAAATATTCGGGAGATACGAAATCGCCTGGTTTTTAAAACAAAAAGATTTTTTATGAAGTTTCATGAACTTAGGTACAGCGAAACTTAACTAAATGAAATATACATACCATTATAGGAGACAAATAGCCGACGCCGACGGAAATTTCGTCTGAAACTAAAGTTATGAAACACTACCCGAGTCTTGAGACCATATTTAACTTTCCAAAAGCGTAATAAATGAGAAACTTTGCTGACAGTTTAAGTCTTTAATGTAAATAGATTTTTTTCATTAGTCTACTTTAAATACGAATAATTAAAAAGAAACCACAGTATGAATTAATTTCATTTCATACAGGGTTTAGTAGCTAGCTAAAGTCAAATTACTAATTAGTTGTATAAGTGGAGGAAAGAAAAGGCTCTATAGATCTGGTGGTTTATTGTTTTTAAATACTTTCATTACATTTCTTAATTCAAAGGGCAAAACCTTAGATTAAGGATTGGTCTCCGCGCGCGCGCTACGACTAGATACCGCCGGCGTACTTGAAAAATGCGGCAACTAATAGTACGCCGAATTCGGCGTACCCAAGCCAGTCGTGTCACAAGCATTGTGTGGAGAGGGCGAACTGATAGTTTATAAAGATTTTGAACAAAATCCGAAGTAAAATGCCTATTTGTATCATAAAACTATTTAAAAATAATACAACAAAAAATAAGAAAGACACTGGGATCACGTACCATCACTAAGTATAGTATTATTCGAAATTTCTCCTTTACTTCGAAAATTTTTTCTACGAAAATACGACGCCATTCAGTGTTGCCGTACTGCATATCCAAAAAATACACGTGGTTGAGGAAATCTTTTAGCAATAATTTGAACTTTTTTTTTCAATAATATTACTAACACATGTATAAAAAAGTATAATAACAATAATTTATTTCTGTTTAACCATGTTTAACTGACTCATATAATTATGTTATTTTTTTTATTTCCGCTTTTTTACTTTTAAACAACTTTTGTGACTATAGTATAGTAGCGTCGTAAGTGGATTTGAGTCATGCGACTCAAATCGTTCATGGATTCGATTCCCGGCCAGGTCAGGATGAAAAAAAATATTTTTCAAACTTCTTTCCAAGATGGCAGATTTCCCATTTATGAGGTAAAATTTATGTAGCTGGCAGCCCAATTCTTCACACACACTAGCGTCTTTACAAATTGCCTTACACACACTACAGAAATGAGTTGCCGCACTGACAGAGCTATTGTTTTTAGGTGGGGCGGTATCTAGTCGTAGCGCGCGCGCGGAGACCAATCCTTAATCTAAGGGCAAAACAATGACTGCTTTATGAAAGACCGTACCTTTTTTTTTTTTATTCAAAACCTACCTACCTTATTTACCTTCATTGAATTCATTGTAACTCTCATAAAATGTCAAAAGTTACAAACAAAAACATGTAGAAGCCCTACATTGCTTGAGATAAAAGCTGACCGACGATTGAGTTATTAACAGGCGCCCGAAGAGTAAATCTTCAATTACGTATAAAAAGTGCGAGTATTGTTTCCATTATACTTGAGTGGTTTGAGTCATCGTTGCATAACATTATGCATTGTGCACGCAACACTAGGTAAATAGGTTTCGATGTTTTTTCTTCACGTGACGTGCTCCGTGTTGACAGCCTGTTTCTCTAAGTAACTTTACTTGCGTACGAAACGGGTTTGTAATATGGAAAGAAACCATATGGGATGTTCGTTTTATGATTATAGTGGAATTGTTTTTACATTCTATAGTAAACAAAGTTTGTTATTGAGGCTTAAAACAATCGTTGAATGATATAACGTTAAATAGCTTACCAAATATTTACATTGTGATAATGTGTAGATAAATGTGTACTTACCATCCCCTAGGTTATTAACGCCTGTCTAAGAGCTCTATTGAGTCTATAGGTTTTGCTACATTATTATCTATTGTCATTATCGCGCTCCGTCTTTTATAAGAGAATTCAGAGCGCTTTTGTCAACACCTCGTACAAAAATAAAGTTTGACGAACAATCAAAAAAAGTTTCAAACGTTTTCTATAAAAGCGTTCATCAAAGAAAGTAAAATAAAAGGCGATTAATTAATCATTGTCCGTTCTTTTTCAGATCCAACATGGCTGTCGACGAATTTCGGTATAATAGTGTGTATAGAATGTTCTGGAAGTCACAGGGAGTTGGGTGTGCATATATCAAGGATACAGTCGTTGACGTTGGACCGATTGAGCACGTCGCAGTTACTATTGGCGAGGCACATGGGCAATCAGATGTTCAATGACGTCATGGAGAACACGCTGGACGAACGGTTGAAACTGAAGCCCGGGAGTACGATGTGAGTAATGCACTAAATTTTAAGGTAGAATATACCTTTTAGGGGCAACTCAGTTTTTGACGTGACTACGTCTTATGATTCGATAGCGCCGGCTGCACGCACGAAAAAACATGACTCATGCGGCGTTACCTCGCTCTGAGGCGTTCCATGTAAGGCTTGAAGTGCAAGCGAGAGCGCGAAACGAGCGACAAAGAAGCACAATCGGACGTTGTCACGTTCAACTATATCGTCAGTAAACCGACTTTACAGACAACCAATTTTTTTTAAATTTAGACAGTCTCAAAAACTTACCGAAACATTTAGAAAACGCCAGAAAGGACCTGATACATTCTTTCGTAAATTAATACAATTAATAAAGAACTAATAGTCCAATATTACGATCAAATTTTCTTTATTTCGATTAAGGATCATTTTGCGCGTTCAGGAAAATTTTGCCTGACAATTATTTTGAGTGTGTTTTGTAGATTGCAACATGACATACTTTATTATAATTTTAACAATTTATTGCTTCGTAAATTATCGCTGTAATAAATGTTGCATACCGATAACCTTTATAACATATCGCACGACAAAAGCGTAGGTAATCAGTGACGACTTGATCGTGCATGATAAAGTAAGCAAATTGTATCATACCTTGCAATGAGATGTCAACATGTTATGCGAATACAAAATCCTCGATAGTATTATCTTATATTATATTAAAATATGGAAGTCTAGTCTTGAAAGGTACATTCCTATTTCTTTAAAGATAGAAACATAAAAAAATCTAAATACATACCAGTTACTTACATAAAAAAAGTTGATATCTACTAAATTGCACTTTGCGTGATAGATAAGTTGTGTTTTTATTAGGTATCAATTTATAATGAAAAATAATATTTTCCTAATTATTCGTTGCAAATTTAATGACTTTTCAAACTAAAATAAACATGTAATATTAATTGCATTGCATTCGTTTAATATTATTGATAGCAGAAGAAGTAGAAGAATAGATTGCTACCTACGTTAAATCAAAATTGAACTCTATCACCAGGGACGAAAGGCTCCGTTTCATCCGCGAGAAGTACGTGTACCTCGCACGTACTGCACCTTTTATAATATTAGTTGAGCATAAACGTTGAATCAAATCTGAACTCTATCACCAGGGACGAAAGGCTCCGTTTCATCCGCGAGAAGTACGTGTACCTCGCACGTACTGCACCTTTTAAGCTATTGCATAGCTTCTATCGCGGGCCTTGAGCGCAGGGACCGAATCCAGAAATTTAGTAACGAAAAACCTCACGCTACCCACTCCGACGGGCGCGGAGGTGTGGCTTGAAGGCATAGCATGCAATAGCTTTACCGCGGCAGTCCCCGAGTGCCACACGTCTTTTTATAATATTAGTTGAGCATAAACGTTGAATCAAATGTGAACTCTATCACTAGGGACGAAAGGCTCCGTTTCATCCGCGAGAAGTACGTGTACCGCGCGTTCGCGGCGCGCACGTGCCGCGACGAGGCCGAGCGGCTCTCGGAGGTGGAGCACGCGGTGAACAACGGCCACCTGCAGAACTTGCTGCAGGCGCACGCGGAGGGCGCCGACTTGGCGGCAACGCTGCCGAGTTCGGTATGTTTTGGCTTAAATATTAGTGTTTTAAATCGCTTAAAATTTGGAAATTTTGTAAAAAAGAATAATTAATATTGTAAAATCACTTTTAAAGCACTTAAATTTTGAAAAAGTTAAAAAAATGATCTTTTTGTAATAATGATAAATGTATTTTTGGAACGGTAAAAACAAGTGAGTTGATGTGTATTTTTAATTATCTGCAGCTAAGAAACGTTATCTGAATCAATACTTAAATCATTCATTCTCATTACTTTCAGGTTGGGTAAAATTAAATTCACCATATCCCATTAATTATGCCCAAAAACTTTCATATCAATAGCCCTGTCCTTGACATAACCTTGTATATAACAATTCCCAAACGTTTCCAGGACTGCGGCGAAACGGCGCTACACCTCGCGATATCACGAGAGCTCGGCGACGGATCGTGTTTACATATAGTCGATTTTCTAGTCCAAAATGGCGGTTCACAGCTGTTAGATAAAGCGACCGCGTCCGGTATGACCGCGCTGCATCTGTGCGCCGCGATTGATCGAACAGAACCAATGAAATTATTGTTAAAGGTAAGGTATAGATAATAGACGTTCGTTTTTTCGTAAGGCCTTAATTTTTGCTTACTCCCCTCTGCATATGCAATAGAAGTTTTTTTTATCTTAATTTCTGCTCTGCCCCTCTCTAAAATGTTTCTCTTTACTCATAATTACTTAAAATATAAATACTTATAATTAAGTTGGTAAACGATCTAGCGATTAGAACGCTATTTGTAAACACAATTTTAATTTTTTTATGTTCTTATGTGTTTTTTTGTGTAAATTTTGTGTGTAATAAAATATATGTTTATTTAAAGGCGGGTGCAGATAGTACGCTGAAGGACGTCAAAGGGAGGACGGCGTTGCAGGTGGCGAGGCAGTTGGGGCACATGGCGTGTCTTGAATTGGTGAGAGAATAAAACATGATCTATAAAATGCTTGAGTTTAAGTTTAAAAATTGAAATCAACCGGAATTGATTTCCCATTTTGTGTCTAAAATGTTACTTAAATTCATAATAAAAATACTACTTTGATTAGCGAGTTTATATAAATAAATGAAATAACAAAACATTATTTTTATATTTCAGCTAGAAAGCGTGGATAAGAGAGAAAAGAGTATATTTGAAAATATCAATATAGACTGGAATTTATCACACGATGAAGGATCTACTGACTTCTCAGACGACGACACTGTCATCGATGAACGGGTAAGTTCAAATTTATGTTTAAAATTTTATAGACAGAATAATTAAAAAAAAAATACTGTAGATACTTGCAAAAAATATATTTAATAAGAGGAAAAATAATTATTTAATCAGAGGAATTTAATTGTTTATCAATAAATTACTCACTAAAAATAAAGTTTAATGTTTAAAGTTAACGGGAAATACCTATCAACATTATAAACAAGGAAAATGGATGAATTATCATCTATGATTGTCTTTTGTCAAAATTTGTTTTGCTGTAAAATTACTTCATTTGAATATCATTTATATTTCTATATTCAATGTTTCTAAAAAGTGTAAAATTAATATTGATGATATGAATTATAATGAATAAGAATGAAAAAAAATGTGTGCGTGTACTAGTTGTACACACGTAAGAAGTGAAACTTTTTTATGACCTTATTTTTCCAAAAATAATTTACAATATGCAACTTTACAGAAATACGTTGAATCTCGCGTGGTAGGGATAAGAAAAAGATGGCGCGTAACGGAAAAATGTCACGCGTAACGAAAAAATGTTACACTAAATTTTTTCCAACCCCGATAAAGAAGTTTTACTTCAAATAGAACTGTTAAATATTAATAGCCTTTCGGAACAACACATGTTCTTTGTTTTCAGGTTTTATAAGAGCAAACCACATGCTAACAGTAATGCAATAACATAGTTTCTTCCACAGCAAAACGGCAGCGTGACGCCCGAGAAGAAGTGCCCCCGCTCGCGCCCGCCGTCATACGCAGGGGGTGCGGGTGGCGCGGGCGCGGGGGCGGGGGGCGACTCGCCCGTGCTGCGCTCGCGCTCGTCCACGTGCGACTCGCTGCACGCGCCGCCCGCCAGCGCGCCCGCCACGCTGCCGAGGAAACCGAACGTCTGTGAGTGTTATAGTTAAACTAGCTAGTACAGCACGATTCAAAATTAATGGCGGAATATCGTACGATCCAATGCGCGGAAAACAATTTTATTGAAGTGAAAACTTCTTTAGCGGCGTTGAGCACTTTTTCTGTAATGGGTATAAAATCTTAAACTCGCGTCAGGACACGTGACCTGATCGAAAAAGCGTAAGACGGATACCATTCCAAAATATCAAACATGCTCAACATTAATAATCAAGTTTTTTTTTTAATTTATATGCGTTTAATTTCGCCATGATACGTTACATATTATGCAAGTTTATAATGCGTAAGTGTATTGGAAAATATCTATATGTATAAAACTCAAAGGTGACTGATATAGTGATCTATCAACGCACAGCCCAAACCACTGGACGTATCGGGCTGAAATTTGGCATGCAGGTAGATGTTAGGACGTAGGCATCCGCTAAGAAAGGATTTCCCGAAATTCTTGCGGGAACGGGAAAAAAACGGGGATGCACGTACAAAGTCGTGGGCGGAAGCTAGTGTTCTAATAAAACACATACAAGTCCACGACGATTAACTGTCTCGTGACGAAAAAATAACATTGTTTTATACCACTAGTTACAGTAATTAAAGATTTTATTTCATTTATAGATAATATCGGCAGTTTAAAAAAGCGTGTGGCGCCCTTGCCGCCGGGAGCGCCGCGCTCCACGCCCTCACCTTCGCCCTCCGCCGACACACGGTCCATACACAGTGAGTCTTACAATCATTATATTTTTACTACATCTCTAATTAAACAAGTACAATGGTGACAATAACATGATCCTGTTTACCAATTACGCCTATCATCCAAAATGATGTGTCTATGCATATAACAGTTTTATTACGTCACGTGAGTCGTGCAATGTTCAGAACTTTCAGGTGTTTTTAATTCTTCAAATTTTACAAGTAAGTTACGTTGGTTGCATAAAATACCATACAGATTTTTTTCGTTGCTTAACTAAAGTCCGGTCGCGGAGCAGAAATAATTTCGTACAATGACCTCTTTTCAAACATTTTTGAATGAAGTGCAGTTTACATGAAATATTTGGAGGAGAAAATGTTTTTTACTAATTTCTTAAATAAATGTCCTTTATTCATTTACAATACTTCTTAGTTAGTTACATTTTAACTTTTTCAATAACCACGATATATTATATAAAAAAAGTGTGCGTGTACACACATAAGAAAAAAACTTCTTTATGACCTTATTTTTCAAAAAATAATTTACTATGTACAATATTACTGAAATACGTTAGTCTAACACGCGATTTCGACTTAGGCGGATTTTGATTGGACATAAAGAGTTTGAGGTTTATTCTTATAAATTTTGAATTCACAAAATCATAATTGAACACCTGACACCAATCAAGCAAACACAAACCTTACGCTCTCAGGTTAAAGGTTTACAATCATTGCACCTGTGCAAGCAAGACACATTATTTTTACAAGGGAGTGACAGTGACAGGTAATAACAGGTTAATGTACGAAATTCTTCCTGCTCCGCGACCGGACTTTACGCACAATTTTTTTAAAAGACAAAAGAATGAAGATAAATATTGGAATTGTATGCTCAATTATGTTTGTGAAACGTCTAGTCAATGGTTTAAAAAAAAATGGTTGTTTGTAAAGTAGGTTTACGATCGAGATGTTTACGTGATAACGTCTTATTGGTGGCAGCGCTCGAGATGAGACGGGAGATCGGTCCGTCTCTCTCTCGTTATACCTGCGATCGCGCTCGTGAGGTTTTGGTGTGACACAAGTTTCTGAACATGTCACCCGACTAAAACGATTTTAAAAACGTTATCACGTCAAAATAACTTAATTTCAGGTGGTACAGTAAAACACAGGCCTCAACAGCCCCCGCCTACACCGCCGCCCGGCAACTCGCTGCACAACGGAGCGCACAGGGATGAACCGACACCGCCGCCGAGAAAGGTTAGTATTGTTTTTTATATATTATATAAAAGGGTTGAAGAATAATGTGGGGTGTATTACGTGGGAGTATTAACTTAAATGTTTATTTCGGAAATAAATTTTATATACCGTTACTGATATATTGTAATCTAAAATATTGTAAAGTACCTATTATTCTTATTATTATAAAGTAACTCCAAAGCTTACATAAAATCCAAGATTTTAATCCTGGTCCGGATATTTATTAATTAAATTTACCCTTTATATATTTAGGCATCTGCATCACCAAATTATAATATGTACTTGCAACATTTCGTACAAAAATATCATAATATTGTATTGAGTGATATTGTGTGTTAATAGTACACCTCTTAGAAAATCATAACATTGATGACTTAGAAATAAAATCTTTTCATAAGACCATATCAAAACATTTCCTCACCCAAAACCACTAGACAACCATAACATTATAATATGTATTACAAATATAGAATATGTAACACTTTTAGTATACTTATATTATTCATGTATAACATGTAGATAGATATAATAATTCGTGAAAATATATTTACTCAAAACCCCGATAAACGTGGAGAAGCAAGTGCCCACTCTGTTTGTCATATCGAAAAAGACAAGGATGGCATGATTTGATTTTTGCATAAATTGTATCTCTGTATTAAATTAATTATCAAAAGGATTGTGGATGATTTTGTCACATCATATTCTATATTATATGAAGTACAGGGTATATTTGTTTTTTTTTCTTCAGAAGAAAAATAGATTGCTACAGGAAAAGGCTGACAAAGTGAAACTGAGAAGGGTAAAAATGAGAGAGCTTTAGTGTAATTAATCGCTTACCCTTGTTTATTTTCACTTCCCGTGATTTGTCTGTGTTCAGAGAATTTCGAGCTGTTTATTTGTTTATTTTGTTTATGGCAAAAAAATTCTTAATAATATCTACCTTAAAAAAGGTAGACCAAACATTCTATCTATCAAATAAAACGTAATTTTTCCAAATTCCAAAAGCTCTATGATTTCAAAGCGTTTTTATTGGCAGGTTTCGATCATCCGATATTTAAGTACTTATATAAAAATTAGAACATTTTTGTTTCTTGAAAATCTCTGACAATAACTATCCATCCCCATAAAATGTGCATTTGTTAGGAATATAATGCTTATTTTATGGATATATTAATGCATGCACATTAGCTTTTAGCTATTATCTCCCGATAAGAATCCTGTTTAGATGAACATTGTAGTCACGAAGTTGTTTTCACGTAGATTCTATTGTAACAAATATTAAAGTTTAACAACACATTGTGAAGAGTTTTTGTGGTTTATTATTAACACTATAGTGTGTGATTGCATGTCGTACAGATAAATACATATTTGGAAATGAGTAATTTTAACAATTTTATTATTTTAATTTATTTGATTAATATATTTTCTTAACAGAAGGATTTAAAATTTCAATCTCATCCGACTTCTCTTAGAACGCTTACTCTTAGATGAGCTTAAACAATCAGGCTTAAAAAATATTAAATCATATAGGCATAAAATATGATAAAAGTTCAATTTTTTATTTTTTCTTATTGGGCACAACGTCTTGCACACATTAATAATACTTATTGTCAAAAAAATCTTTCATAAGAATTTCCAAAAATTTATTCACTTTTAGTGAAAATGTGGTCAACGAATCTGAAAAAAAAAAAAGATTTTGAATTTGATGTTTTAGTTTTATGGCTTTCAAATGCTTCATATAAATGTGAATTAAAAAAAAATCGAATCCTCATTCGAATCCCGTATCGTGATCGAATTTTTTTTAAGACAAGGAAGGACGCAGGTCCTTCACACCAATTCGGCCTGTGATCCCGCCAGAGCAATCGAATTTATTCTAGATTCTTTCAGTTTTATATGTCTAAAGGACACACCGCGCCATCTATTGAAACAGTAATACGAAATATCAAATTCAACAAAAAAAGTTCCATCGTTACAATATTGTAATCATTGAAATAATGTTTCGTATTGGTTTAGATGGTTGTTTAATATCTCAATACATTTTCTCTAAACATTGATTGAAACACCGAATATTCAGTCGTTAGTGATGTCAGCAAGATGTTGTACCCTTGCCAATCCGCTATATTTACGCGTCTAACAACGATTGTACCTTCCAGGAATGTTCTAGTCAAGACTCGTCGCTGGAGTTGTGCGAGCTGGACGCGCTGTGCCCGCGCTCGCGGCGCTCGCACTCGGACAGCCGCTCGCTGGACGTGTCCGACACGTCCAGTGTGCACTCGCGCTCGCCCTCCGCCTCCATCACCATGGTAACGGCATACAATATAATATAACTAGTGGTTCGCATGCGTACCTACATGTTTAAACTGCACATGGTGTGCGAATTTTATTATAATCGCTTAAGTTGTTTAGGATTCCATTGAGGACAAACATTGTGACACGAGATTTATATATATTAAGATAGTACTACGTACAGAAGGTTCACTCCCTAACAAAAGTCAACTTTAGGCATAAATAATAGCTAGGCTCTGTAATGGGTTTATTTGTACAACTAAATAAGTAAAAAAGTGTAAATAGGTTACCGAAATAACATTCGATCTTCAAAAAGGCACACGCACGATTACACGTCAAAGTAAGGCATGATTCAAGTATCATAATCGACAAAAAGACAAATGAGGTAAATTATGGCTAATATATGGGAGAGGTGAGTCGAAATATGTAGCCATATTTTGACGTGCCTCTCCCGCAGCACTACTATCCAAACTACACCTTAACGCAACTCCATAAGCATACGATGAGCATTTGAAACTAATAATAACTTGTTTTCCTCACCTGTGTAACTTCTTTGGTACACAATATGTATTTACTTGACTGTTTATAATAAAATTATTCTATTTCAGATGGGCGGCATGCGTCGCTGCAGAGCGCTATACGACTGCTCTGCGGACAATGAAGACGAATTATCATTCCGCGAGGGTGAAGTCATAGTAGTTATCAACGAACGTACAGAAGACGATAATTGGATGGAGGGACAAGTCGAGGGAACAGGACGCAGGGGCATGTTCCCCGTCTCTTTCGTGCACATGCTGCCGGATTAGAGCGAGAGAGACGGCTATACAGCAGTCGACTCCGCCGTTGCATTTGTGCTGACCGCAAGCGGGACATTTGTACTGTCAATTCCAGACAGTGTGATGGATATATGTGTTTAATATGTTATGGAAAGGTTTAACTGTGAATATGGAATTCATAGTTTAAGCTTAACTTACGAAGGGAATAAATGCGAGATAGATGATGCCATACCGACTCCGTATTAGGTTTAAGTACCTTTAGTATGAGCGAGATAGATATACTTGCCAATTCTCTGTATATCTCTACAGAGAGACTTGGGTGGGACCTATAGAAGGTTACTCTTGTCTCTTTCGCGCACACCTGCCAGATAAGTGAGAGTGAAACAGCAATAGATCTGTCGATTCTGATCAATAGTCGTGTTTGATGAATAGCTCATTAAAATTATATGCAATTTAACTTGCAGGAAATGAAATCGTTTTTGTATTTAATTTAACAAGCACTTGTTATTTTGAAATTATCAAACAATAAAAAAATGCAATTACACACTTATTTTGCCAATATTTTCTGCAAGTTAAAATTCAAGAATCGGGTACATTTGTACCAATCTCTATTAGGTCGTAGATATTAGAGATATTTGAATTGCCAAGTTTTGAAGTGATAGATGTGATTTCGTGATATTATAGCTCAAAGATTAAAATTTATAAATTCGAATCTTTTCAAAAATATGTATGATATTTATATTGAAGGGCGTTACTACAAATTATGATCAAGTTGGCCTAAAGCTTTCGGCTTTTATTTAAAGGCTATGAGCTTATTTACTCTAGTATTTTGTATTCAATACACAATATTATGCACATTGATAAATGAGTCAATACAGATGAATATTCCATTTAACATATACATACATAATACTTTTACAAATGTCTACCAAAAATTTGGTACATGCAAGAAGCACAAGGAATAACGCAAATACGTAAAATAATTTTGGTTATTTTCGATTGGATATGACATATACATTATATTATGTACATTTAACAAAGGATAAAAATCAGGCCTCAAAATAAACTCTGTTGTGATAAATCAGCACAATTGTTGTTTTTATATGACATTTTGATTTTGTACTTTTTACCATATATATAGGTAAATGTAAAAGTTATCGTTATGACATTGAAAACTGTTGAAAAGTCGATACGCGTGGGAGCTTACTACTGCTACGAATTTATAACACCAATATTGTGATGTGCCAATAGAACTCCGTCCCTTCGCGGGTTTATTTGAATTTCGAATTAGCATAATAATCTGTTCGTTCGTTCTGGAATGTTCTAGAAGCTCAAACCGTGGCGACAAAGATGTTTATGTTAAATTATCATTGTGTAAAACAATAAAATTCAATGATTCTCGATTCTAACTCACCTATTAAAATACCATCTATGTCTTTAAGTTTTTAAAAATTGTGTATATATTACGGCCCTTATTAAAATAATTAAGTTATTTTATTATGCTCAGTTTCTTTAAGAAACGTTTCGTTTTACATACTGATGTCTTACTTTTTCTTGCATTTGTAGCTCGTATGCAAAACGAAATGTTTCTATTACTTATTTATATTTATTAGATGGAATTGATGTGTGAATATAAGCGAAAGATTTGTATATTGTCGTCAATCTATTGGACCAGTGATCGTTTGTTGTAGTTGTTCTCGTAGATGATAGATTGTTGCTACATGTTGTCTATAGAATTTCTATTTTAATGAGAAGTCATAAATCTTGTCATGATTATATCATACTAGCGGTCCGCCCTGGCTTCGCCCGTGGTACCTACATGTTTAAACTATCCTATCACTCAAGTTGGATCGAACTGCACATGGTGTGCGAATTTTATTATAATCGGTTAAGTGGTTTAGGAGTCCATTGAGGACAAACATTGTGACACGAGATTTATATACATATATACATATTAAGATTTATTTACAAATACGACCACGATATTCATTAAAAACTATCATTTCAGTCTCCGGTTAAGAGATAAGAGAAAGAGAATTTATAATAATAAAGAAACGAGGTTTACGATTTCTCAAAAAAATGTCTTTGATAATAATTGTTATGAATGTAAAATTTTATCACTTCAGCTGTTCCAAGGATTTGAATAATTATAAATTATATATAAAATACTAAATTTATTGTGGTAGTTTTCAATAACCGTATAATTTCGTACAAGATTACTTTTTTACGCATTTCCTACTAGATGTAGCAGAGTTGTGAGATCAATCTTGCATAGAAACTTCTCGATTTTGTTTCATTTTGGTTCGAATTTTTCATATCGAAATAATTTATAGCCATACGTGCGTTATAACATCAAATGCGTATATAAAAAACCAAACCGTAAATCAAATAACAATTTTATAACTATTACTATTTCTTATAAACACATTCCCATGTAATTTATTAGCTTCCTTCTACTTTTAGCTCTTTATAGCTGTAAGTATTACCAGCTTATCCATTTAAAGTTACCTATTTTAAAAGCGCGTTGCCATAATTTAGTATTATTGGTTATAATGTAAATGAGATAATTGCTTTCACCATTATGTTAATGTCTGATACACAAATATTTTGCAAATATCGTAATTATTATTACTTTTAAGTGTTTTAGTGACTACTTGTAAATAAAAAATCTTTTATCTTTAGGCTGGTTATCGAGAAGATAGAAAACCTACGCAAAATAGCCTTTTTATCGCTAATGTTTTCTATTCTTTGTATTAAATGTCCTAGCCAAAAATGATTTGGTGTGTATTTAATATATCCTAATTTATTATAAATGTTTATTGTGTTCGTTATTATTTAATCTTATTTTGAAATTTTTAATCGATTGTATTTTACTGTAAAGTTTTTACTATGTAAATTATATTTATTTTACAAAGTAGTATATAAAACTTTATTGTGATGAAATATTTTAATGCCATTTTAGCCCGTCAGTATGTTACTTATTAAAAGTGTAACCAAATGATGCTATAGTGAATAAGATGTTTTAATCTTAAATTGTAGTATATTTAATGGAGTTGTAGTCTAAATAGTTTTTTTTTCTATTGTGTATTACCTGAATGAGAATATCTGTATGAATTTATGAATACATCATTTCGATGTCCACACCTTGTTTTATTTATTCAAAAACTTCCTCAAAAATATTAAAATTTGTCTATTTTATATTAATTTTTTGTTGATGCTACTCTAAAGCGCGTGCCATCCACATTTTTTTTTTGTGGTCAAGCCGATTCCCTATTGTCAATAAAAAAAATCTAGATTTTAACAATCGTTCATGGTGATGTATTTTTGAACTAAAGTGCATAATATTTAACATTGGGATTTGAACAGTGGGACGAACGATTAATTCTCTATCTTGATGGTCTAAGTTCCAAACCTAAGTTGACCTTCACCGGCGAGATAATAGAATGAGAACAATTTTTTAATAAATTTAGTCCTTATTTAGTCTATTAAATTAAAGATTTTTTTTTTTTTTAATATGAAAGAAGGCAAACGAGCATGTGGATCGCCTGATGGTAAGCAATTCCACAGCCCATAGGCATCTACAGACGTGTCCGAGGATGTGTTGCCGACTTTTTAAGGTGGAGGTATATTTTCTTTTTAAATGCCTCGATGTCATAGGCGTTCGGGAATATCGCCGAAGGCAGGCTGTTCCACAATTTGGTTGTGCGCGGAATGAAATGGCGGGTAAATCGCACCGTACTAGAGCGCCAGAGGTCCAAATGGTGAGCGTGAAACTTGGTCATATGCCGTGCGGTACGGTAATGGAATTCCGCGGCAGGTATCAGCTCAAATATTATATGATAATATAATAATTATGATGCCCCATATTATAATTTTTATTATGAAATTGGTCTCATTCTAGTATCACGCCGGTGAAGATCGACCTAGGTTCAGATCTACTATATTAACATTTTAACCTGCTGGAAATAGTTTTTTTTTTGTTTTATTATGCCGTATTTGGAAGTCTTATATGGACTTTTCAGTTGAATCATGAAATTATGACAATCTTACGAATACTTTTTTAATTTTATCGAATTAATTCATAATTTACGATAAAGAAAACGAAATAAAAATAATTGATGAAACGTAATGATGTTCTTAATCTTCTAAAAACTTCTTTAAACAACAGTGCAGTTGTGTACAACCAAGAGGACTTCTTTCGTGGCAAACATTCGAAAGTTTGGAATTGCCCTACAAAAAAATATTTCATGTAGTAGTTCAAGAACTCGCAAGAACGTATGACAATTGACAATTATCAGCTGACTGTCATAATATGTCAATGTTCAAAAGTCACACAGATGACAGAATGAAAATTGAAAACCAATTGAAAACAAACAAAAAGTTATGCATTGTCCATTGAAATTGGAATCAAAACCAAATACTTAATACAATATTTTATCAGGATTATAAAGCTATAGGAAAAAATGCTACATGGCATGTTTTCTTTGTAAATAATAATAATTCATTGTTTATCTAGTACCTACGACAATTGAAAATGCGATATTAATTATTATTATTTTCTTCACATATGACATTTGATAAGATAATATGTTTATTTTTAATTTATTCTACGTGTTACGACGTTGATAAAATAAAAAATACCTCCGAACAGCATATGGCTGTTAAGGAGGACAATTTTAGAACTTATAATTTATTGCAGTGAAGAATACTGAATAACTATGTCTTCTCGTAAACGTGTGTTTGATTTGCTAAGAACGATAAATGTTGCTGCGTAAGTACACCCTCAAGTAAATATTTAGCTAAGTATTCAAAGTCCACTTCAATAATGCTGTTACATTTGAGAATGTTCAGTACTCCTAATGGTCATTGATGAGTGATCTTTATATTAACGTAACGGCACCGGTTTCCGACTAGCCTCCTCTATCCGACCATTTTGATTTTTATTTGATAAAACGTTTAAAATACGCGCGACATGCGTGAAACTGAAGGCTTTCGATCCAATCACTTATCGTACGTCATCTGTCCAAAATTGGGTTTCAAATTTTAACCGACATTTCGTCAATCCAAGAAAAGCTAGGCGAGGGTGTAGTTTGTATTGGATTGAATGCGAAAAAAACATAAAACGGTGAAAATAAACATTTGGATTTTTATGCTAAATACTCTGGTAAGTTTGTGGTTAATTTACTTTAAACGTTTTATTGGTGTTTTAAATTATTAATTTTAAAATATACATGCAAAGATAGCGTGTTTTTATAGGTTTTTTTGGACAAATAATTATGGACGGAATGAGGAGCTTGTCAAAATAACAACATTCCGAAATCCGACCGAATCGGTCGGTAAAAGGAATTTCGCACTTTTTAAAAGAAGGTAATTTTCTATAATGCATGTTGTTTTGTGGAGGTTTCGTATTAAGTTATTTATTCTAAACGCTATGCTTACATACAACACCTGTATGCGACCAATGCTAACTTTAATGGATTATTTGTAATATTCGTTTTAACTGACACTCTTTTTTGATTTTTTTGTTATTCATTTACAAAGACCGGTCTGGTTTAACCCTTAAATTGTCACCCCTAGATAACTTGTGTTTATAATGTCCAAATTTGGAGGATGTGTTGGAATTAGGATAGAAAAGAGGAAAATGAAAAAAAATATTAAAAATTTTAATTTTTTCTATTGTTTTCACTATGTCACATAAAATGGACATTGCCAATTATATGTACATGTTCGAACCGTCACATATAACGGACATTGCACATTATTCCTGCAACCGTGGTACATGAATACAATGCACATTTTCAACTCTGTAATTCAAAATTATTATCAAATTATAATTATGAACGATCTAGAATAAGCTTTTCAAACATCTGTCGTAAAATGTTGGTTAAAACTTTAACGATATCGTTAAAAATAATGGATTTTAAAAAAACGACACTACCAAAAATCACAGTCTAAGAATATGCTAAGAATTGGAATAGAAATAGTATTACATAGCCTGAGAACTTATCTAATACACCAAGAAAGTCCTCTTCCCATTCCTTATATTGTACAGATTGAAATGTGTTTGCTTCATCGTATGCAAAGAAGTCGTATACCATGCTTGAGGTACCAAAACAAACAGGAAATTTAAATCGCTTTTTTTTGGATTCTTTGGCATATATTATATCCATTTTCTGTCAGTTTTTTAATTTGTAAGGTATTATTATTTAAATTTTCAAACATTGGGTGGTATTTCTGGTAAGTAACATCATGCTGTGGCTGAAGAACTACTGAGAAGTAGGGAAGATTCATCTCGCACCGCATGTAATGGCTCTAATTCTGCAGCAATAATATTTTGTTGATGATAAAAATTCTGACTTTTTGGGTCTTCATTGTGTCTCAAATCAATATGTCGTATAATTCCGAAGGTATGGTTCTGGGGGTAAATGATTGACACTGTTATCATAGTGAAATCACTCCCGTAGGTCTACATTTCCTTCAAAATCGTCATCTCAACTCAACGCCAGACTCTTCAGCTTCCGCCAGAGGTAGGGAGGGAATTTTTTATTGATTGCCAAGTCATACTCCTCTAAAACATATTAAAAATAGAGAAAAATATATCAAAATGATGACGTTGAAAATGGAGGGCCTTATTGGCAACGTCCGTTACATAGGACATGTGAAGAATACCCTAGTATATACTCCAAGTTGTCAACGTCCGTTTTATGGGACATCGTATATAAACTAAGATTTGTATTCCAAATATTGTAAAATATGTAAAAATTATGTCAAAATACTATACTTACAATCGTATTCTAACTAATAATATAACATTATAAGCAAAATAGACAAAATACTTACAGTTATTATCAATTTTATCGGGAGAGTCAAGAGATCCGTTTTTTGCAATTTTCAAATGGTCACCATTCGCGACTGTACTTCGCTTTGGTAAAAAAACCTACATGTACGGGAAGGATATAGCTAGTACCTTCCCAATATACCGATTAGCATAGCTTAGGTCTGCTATAACAGCGCCAGCATGTGTGTAAATACAATGTCCTTTAAAACTGACGAAATCAATTTAAGGGTTAAAAACCCTATATTTTACGTTTATGACACATAATTGCATAACTACGAAATTGTGAGATCTTTATAAGTGTACATATGAAATAGAAATGAACTAAAAATGAATATCAATTTCGGTTTAGAGGCTTTATTACGCAAATGTAGGTTTGGTCGGAATCTAGGTGCGATATAATTCCCTGTTTCCGTCCAACTGGGTTGCTTTTGCTTGCGCTGTGCTTGAGTGAAATTGCATGCGTTTATTTCAGGTCATCATCATGAGTGATAAAAAAGAGGCTGAAGTATTCTCATTAGCTGAAATAATACTTTTGGTGAAATGGATTTTAGAATTGGGCAAAGTAGTCAATGGGACATTCTAAATTAGTGTGGATGACCAGTGAACTACTACAGTCTAACATAGAGTTAGTTTTTGTTATTATAATAAATGCTCAAATATTATTTAAAACTAGCGGTCCGCCCCGGCTTCGCCCGTGGTACATATTTAAAATTTCTCTCCATAAGAACCATCCTCGTACTTCAAGTAATATAATAAAAAAAGAATTATCGAAATCGGTCCACGCGTGATGCAGTGAAAAGACGAAACGGGTTTTTACGAATTTCTATTGTATTTCTATTATCATAAAGTTGATTTTAGTAGAAAATATTTGGCTGGTCGGAATCTAGCTACTCAGTGGTCGGAAACACGAGTATTTGTACTCAGTCGGTCGGAAAATGGTGCTTTCAGTTAATTTCCAGTCGTGACAGTTAAAATCCAAATTTAGGTAATAAAAAGCCATTATGAAATACAATTATGTGCATATTTTAAAATATAAGTTCGTAATCTTTCATAATATCATTTTTTCTTATGACCTCTAGAGTATTTAATTTATCTTTTAAAGGATTCATTTAGCCGTATCAATCAGTGGTCGGAATTCGGTGCCATTACGTTATATAATTTATGTTCAATTAGCTTTAATAATAGTGAGTATCCAATATACAATTAGCTTTTATTGGATGTGGATGTCCAATACATTGATTGTAGATCCTGTTAAGTCATTCAAATGCTTCACAATTACTAAAAATGCATAAATTTTTTTAGCATTTTGATGCTTATATTCACTCTAATTATTGTTCATTTTCAGATGCCAATGCCCTGCCCATAGCCATAGAGGAAACTTCCAGGTTACTAATGCAACACCAACAAAGGATTATGCTTTTGAAGTATGTTAATATTTAATTTATTTTCCATAATATAGGCTACTAGCGGTCCGCCCCGGCTTCGCCCGTGGTACATATTTCGCAATAAAAGGTAACCTATGTTCTTTCTGAGGGTCTAAAGATTATCTTTGCCAAATTTCATCAAAATCGGTCCAGTAGTTTATGAGCCTATTCATTACAATCAAACAAAGTTTTCCTGCTTATAATATTAGTGTAGATAATAATAATTTTTGATATTTATCTATTGCACTTATGTAAAAATTATATAAGGACACTTGCACTCAATTCTCAAAGTTTTGTTGTAGATAAAATGCTCCACTGTAAGATATGGGCTCGGTGTTACAAAAGAGGTTGGCATGGATCTTGTCAATCTGGGTGCCAAACATGTTTGTGTTATGACCGATCCCAATGTGGTATCATTGAGTCCAACTAAGGCTGTACTGGATTCACTTACTAAAAATGGAATTAATTACAAAGTATATGATAATGTAAGAGTGGAGCCAACAGATACAAGGTAAAGATCAATTAAACGCAAATACATTTATTAAAATGCAAAGATCTATAACACTACTACTTTTACAAGTATTTATGAGGGGTGGTGATCACTTAACATTTATTTGCTCTACTATATATAAAAAAGTAAGGAAACCAAAATCATTTAATAATATACGGGCATTTCTCCGCAACTCGACGTCAAGCGCCTATTTTGCGTGAGAGAGGGAGGTGGGGGAAACCAGCTAAAACTGAAACTACCCGAGCTCCTCCATGAAGCCAAGCAGCTTGTGAGGGCTGCCAAAGGCTTCGGGGAAGGACCCGGGAGACCCCAGGTGTCTTGCCCTGTACTGCGCAACCCCCTTACATTCCATGATGACGTGGGCTGCCGTACCAAAATCATTTATTTTATTTATTTAAAGACGTACCAACAGGATATCAATTTGCAACATGTTATTTGAATTTGTACATACCTAAAATGTTATTCTAAATTCAGGCTTTTATTTACTAATGACAAACAGCATTAATTTAACATTGAATCGTTGTATTTAATATAAATTATAGGTTTAATTTCTTAAAATATTTAATTATATTTAAGAAATTAAAACAATATATAACTAAACTGAATCTTATAAAATTTTGAATTACAGTTTTAAAGAAGCCATAGAGTTTGCAAAAGCTGGTGACTTTGATAGTTTCATAGCGGTTGGAGGTGGGTCAGTTATGGACACATGCAAGGCAGCTAATTTGTACTCATGTGACCCTGACGCAGAGTTTCTGGACTATGTCAATATGCCTGTTGGTAAAGGAAAGCAAGTTACTGTTCCTTTGAAGCCTCTTATTGCAAGTAAGTGATTTTACAATTTGTTACAATATATGTATATTTAGGTATCACTGCCTCAATTAGCATCAATAGTTTTTTAGTCACAGGCTTAACTCTTTACCATATTGGGTGTCACTAGCCTTTGAATGTGATGAATTATTTAAATGCAAACATTTTTATTACATCTTCACATTACATTGCTGATTTGCTATTTAACTTAAAGATATTGTAATTGAGCTTGCCAATGTAGTCATTCATAATAATCTTGAAACAAGGAAAAAGCAAGTCAAGACCTATAAATTTTTATTATTATTATTATATATATATATATATATATAAATAATAATATATAATAATATAATATAATATAATATAATAATATATAATATATATATTATATATTAGAATTATTTCAGTCCCCACAACCAGTGGCACAGGAAGCGAAACAACAGGCATGAGCATATTTGATTATGAAGAAATTCATGCCAAAACTGGTATAGCAAATTCGGCGCTTAGACCACTTTTAGCCTTAATCGATCCTCTTCACACCTTAACAGTACCAAAAAACGTTGCAATATACTCCGGTTTTGACATATTTTGCCATGCTTTGGAAAGTTTTACGGCAATTCCTTATTCGGAGCGTGGACCAGCGCCTACGAATCCCGCTTTGAGACCAGTGTATCAAGGAAGCAATCCTATTTCTGATGTCTGGTCCAGATTTTGCTTGCAGGTTGGTTAAGAAATGGTTCTAATAAGTAAACCTAATAATACAATCCTCTGTATTGATTTTTAATAAGTAAAATGCACGTTATCACTAAGATGTGGAGTCTATTAATGGTAGTATTATTTTGTACAGGTCTAGCTTGAAATTGGGTAAGAAACTAGAAAAAAATCCTTATCGAGAAAAGTACTCATAATTCACTTCTTAGTTTTTATATAATTGAAAATGTTCAATTTATATCAACAATTTAATGTATTGCAGAACTGTGTTGCCGCAATTTTTCCTACGTCCAGTTTCTAGTAATAATCTGTATTTTTTCAGATTTATTTAAAACAATTTAGAATACTTATTAATAATATTTTTTCCAGACACTAGCGAAATACTTCCAGCCAGCGGTCTGTAAACAACGCAGATATTTATTCAAAACAATATAGAATATTAATCCTTTTTTTTCCAGACACTAGCGAAATACTTCGAGCGGTCGGTAAACAACGCGGATGATATAGAGGCTCGTTCAAGCATGCACCTAGCGGCCACGATGGCGGGGGTTGGTATTGGCAATGCTGGCGTGCATCTGTGCCACGGCCTCGCTTATCCTATCGCGGGTAACGTGAAGAAATTTGTCCCGGATGATTATGGGTAAGGAATTGTAGGAATATGTACCTAGTGTTGGTGATAGGGCGTGAATTGGTTATAGAAGTGAAACTTCTTTTAGGCGTGTTGAGAGTAAAATTTCATGGTCGCGTCATGGCAATATCGTCACGTCATGGAATAAGGCGATGATTTTGGTATCTTTAAATCTTGCGATGTTCTTAGTTTCACTTCTGACACTTGTGCATCGCCACACACGCTCTTTTTTATCTGTTAATGAGCTTTGATTGAAGCTATTGCGGTTCAGTTCAGCCTTTTAAACTAAAAAAGCTTAGTTTAATCAATGTCTTATTCGCTGTTTTGTGCCTTTCTAACATCAAAGAACTTAAAATATATTAGTGATTAAGTTAAACAATGTCGTATTACACACCGTAAAGACCCTAATACCAGCATCAATAGTTCGAAGTATTGAAATTTTTGACACCAAATATTTATCTGATGTAAGTGTAACACTGTCATTCATTTTCCTCAATAATTTTTTAGAAAAGACCCAATAATACCACACGGATTATCAGTAGTAATGACGGCCCCTGCAGTGTTCCGCTTCACAGCTCAAAGCGACCCCGACAAGCATTTAGAAGCTGCTAATCTTCTGGGTTTTGATATCGCGAATCGCAAGCAAGAAGACGCTGGCAAAGTACTGGCTGATGCTATATTGAATTATATGGAAAAAATGAATATAGACAATGGACTTTCTAGTCTAGGGTATACTGATGCGGATATCCCAAAGCTTGTTAAAGGCGCTTTACCACAGGTGTGTATATTTATAGTAAAGAAGTAAATGTGTAATTTTATTTATCTACACAATTATTATGGTACGATTTAAACTTAATGGTGGCTCGGAACACCCGATGAGCAGAAAACAATTTTAGGTATTAGCGGGACGTTAAGGGATCTGTGCGCCACCGGCCACCTGCACCTAACTTCCGAACCGCCATTAAGTTTGAAACGAACTAACTATCTTGTTTTTGTTTACAAAAAAAAATCACTCTCTATACAGGGTGTCCCACAATTGGTATACTAAGCGCGAAGGGACTTGTAGTTTTGCATACACTGATCACGTAAAAAATACTTAAAAAACAAAATTACATCAAAAATTTTTTGCTAAATTTTTCCTGAAAATCTATGTTTTCTTCTCTAGCTTCGCGCAGCCGGCATATACCGCTCCTCTAATGTGAGCATTTTGTCTATGAAAACATAATCTTAAACGACAGCTCACGTGCTGGTGGCAAAGTTGGGTGGGTTGCTTGTTATGGGTGTACACATAGAGTTTTAAGAATTCATCTTTTTGAAAAAAAAAATGCGTCTGGAATTTTTTAATTATTTTTTACGTACTCAGCGTATTCAAAACTATAACCTCCTTTGAGCTTAGTAAACCAACAGTGGGACACCCTGTATATTGTAAACACTCCACCCACACACACATAGTTATATATGTGATACTTGTGTGTTGTTGTGTTATAACTAATTTATGGAGATCAAAATTCAAATCCACCAACATTTTATTGCAGTATAGATAATTTGGTAGGCACAGGTGTTTAATTCATTTAATCCATTTATAGTGAACAAGTGATTTGTCGTGTAATTATGATATTGCGGTAACTGAGATTTAAATTATATTGAAGTGGTTCATTTCCTGTTTAATGTATCAATTTTGCTCAGAGTAACTTTATGCAAAGTATTAATAGGTGTAGGTTGATTCCAATATAGACATAGAAGTTTATTAAAGCAAAGTTTATTTTATTTTAGTTTGAAAGATCAATTTTTACATATAATATCTATTAACTTTCACATTTTTCTTTTGTTTCAGCATCGATTGTTACAACTAACTCCAGTTTCACAAACGGAAGAAGATTTACATAAACTTTTAGAAGATTCTTTAACTATTTACTGATGCTAATGTTTATTTGTTATTATATTTGTAAGGAAAATGGATATATTGTTTTGAAGTTATAATAAATGAAAGAACATGAAATTAGTGTTTAATTTTTAATAATTTTAAGTACATAAAATAAACCTAACAACTAATTTGTATAATATATAATTATGTATATCTTAAATTAATTTGTTGAATTTGACTTCGATTTTGTTACTTTACTTAAGGATATAACGAAGCGCTAGTTTACTAAAACTTTAAGCAAAAATTCTCGAAAAATATCGTTTGAAGGCACTATCGAAATGCTCAATTTAGTTATGTTAATAATTATGTAAATTGTGTGTGACTAGCGCTTATTTCTATCACTTACTGCTTATGTAAGAGTTAACACAGTAATTAATGTAGTTACATTAGTTTGTACCGATGACTCACACCGCCTCTGGCACAATATTGCTGTGATGGAATGGACTACTTTCATAAGACTGAACGTTAGATGCATTTACGGTGACGTTGTGCAATGGGGCGTAGCGGTTCAGTTTTGGCGTCGCGGGACCTGTCAAATCCTCTGAGAGTTGTTGGTAGACCAAGCCACAGTCCTTCTTTGTGCGACCCGGGTGGCTCATGGCAGCGATTATGGCACTGTTGTATCGGATTTGTTTGTTCCTTCTGGTGCACACAACCATCACAACCTTAGCGATGACAATGAGAAGCAATAATGCGCCCAAAATAGCGATTAACATGGGCCACAAGTATTCGTAGCGGCCATGATCAGACTCTTGCACCGATTCCTGTACGTACACCTCGGGCTCCAAGTCGTCATATAAATTGTCATCCTCAAGCAACTTGATGTCGATCTTCATTTTGTTCTTTTGTGATGATTCTGTACTTGGTACGGGGGTGGATGATTTAGATTTTGGTTTTTCAATGAGTTTAACTTTAAGATCTACATTTTCATCTTCGTCGTCATATTCTTCATTAGAATCATCATCATCACCCTCGTCTTCGCCGTCATCTTCCTCATCCTCTCCGTCGTCTTCAGTGTCGAGGTTATCGTCATCAGCTTCCACTTTGTTATCGGATAATTTAGTGTCGTCGGCTAATTTACCGTCATCGAGTGTATCTTTCAAATCGAAGTCTCCTACAGTATCTTTGTCAATACGTTCCCAGATTTCTTCTTCTGCTGGAGGCAGAGGTTCAATAGGATGAACAATAGCACCTCCACAAGTTTTATGGGTAAGGAATTCCCAGCTGTATGTTTCGCTATCCTCTTTAGCGTCCTTTGCTAGATTTGCAATGCTTGCCAAGTTTGCGTTGGGTGAGACCTTTTTGTTGCTTAGCCAAGTCATAAGGTTTTCGAATTCGCGACTGCATACCAGTAAATTATTACTTAGATCTAAAGTACGGAGCTTGTTAAGGCTATCCAATTCGGTCTGTTTAACCTCTGAAATCCGATTGTGGGAAACATTTAAGAAACTCAAATTGCCAAGGAGATTGGCAGAGTGGTTCTTTTCTAACTTCCACAGCGATGTTAACTCTCCATGACTCATATCTAACCAGGTGAGCATGGGAGTGTGTGCAAATATTTCAGCAGACAAAACTTTCAAGGGATTGCCTTGTAGATTTAATTTACCGAGTTCCTTGTTCTTTTCGAATACCTTGGCATCTAATGAGTTGAGTTGATTGTAAGCAAGGTTGATTTCTACTAGTTTAGGGGATCGTGAGAATACCTGATTACTGATAGTTTTGATATTGTTACCTGAAAGATTAATTTGCGACAAAGCCGTGAAAGTTTTTAGTGAATCATCAAATATTTCCTCAAGACCGCAATTTGCAGCTTCAAATAAGTAGATGTTGAATTGTTCTGCCGAGCAATGGAAACCATCAACTGGTAAGTGTTTTAACCTTGGGTTGTTTGATATTTTGAAAATATCCAATTCAATGTTTTGCTTGATGAGGATACTTGAAATAAAGTCCAAATTATTGTAAGACAGGTCCAAATAGTTAAGTTCGACGAGTTTGTGGAAGGCTTGGTTGTGAATCTTTTCGATATTGTTGCCGCTAAGGTTTAGATTGGCAATGTAGGTCATTCCATTAAACATTGATGGTCCAACAAATTTGATGTTGGTCTGTCCAGCGTTCAAAGTTAATAAATCAGAAATTTGAAGGCCATAGACCGAATCAATGGGGTTTCGTTGAATGTGGAGCGTTGCAAGCTCTGTATTTTCTGAAAATATGTCATTGGCAAGGGTTTTGATGTTATTGTCACTAAGATCCAGCTCTTCTAAATCTAACAAAGTTTTGAAAGTATCTGCTTCCATGTCTGATAAGTTGTTACCAGCCAGATTAAGATACATAAGGCCAGACATATGTTTAATTGTGTTTGCGGTGATGTATTGCATATTACAGTAAGAAATATCGAGTTCTTGAACTGAAGAAGCGTTCAAAAAGTATTCTTGAGTGCCAGGGGCGGGGAACTTGAGGGGGTTGTTTGAAAGTGTCAACAACAACAGTTTTTTATTGGTCGCAAATGTTTCAGGGTGAAGAGCCTTAAGTTTGTTGTTTGATAAGTTGACAGCGTAAAGTTCATGAAGGCCATGGAAAGCATTAGGTCCTACGGAACCGATGGTGCTGTTAACAATTTTAACAGTAGCAATTTGATGCAAACCAAGCTTTTTGAATATGAAGTCGCCGAGCTCAATGGGCACTTCTGGGTCAGAATTTTCAATGACAAGGTCTGTAATATCATCGCCGAATTTTTGCGTGCCAACTTCCAATCGGTTGCACTTAGCTATTCTGTAACCTTGGGATACAGTGCATATGCAATCCCTGGGGCACGGTCGGTCTTCACTGAACAGAACTTCCTGGTCATCGGTGCCATCGTAGTCTTCATATTGCACGAGGAAGTTATCGGAGTCCTTGTCTTTTCCGTCTTTTTTGGTAGTTTTATTGACTGCCTCGCTGATAGCAAGTGCGCACACTGCCAGGAGCAGTATTAACTCCCGGGACCTTGCTCCCATGTCGTTGCGAACTCTGAAACGAAAAATGTATAGTTTTAGTATAATGGTTGTAACAATATCGTCGCTTTATGCGTGCTCTAACAGGACTTTTGGACGATGTAAAATATTGTTTACGAGTTATATAAGCTCAGGTTAACTTTTCTGAAACATTTACGAAACAATGTACGTATTGTTCCTTACCGGTGTAATTCAAATAACAGTATGAAGCAATCAACAAAGAATGTAGATAAGGCATGATTATAACTGTTAATTATAATGTTAGGAAATACCTACATTAAAGTTCTGTATGAAATAATCCCTATATTTATTTGATAATAATAACTCAAAAATATTTACTCTCCGTTCAATATAATTTAGGAATGATACTTTTATAGCTGTTCGCATTCTTATAATGTAATCTTATCTGCGCATTGTCCATCTGTCGACTTCTCATTACATTACGAGATATCTGACGCTTGCTGTTAAGGACAAAATGTACCACCTATTTAGCTGTAGCTTATATTACTCATAATGTATTTCATCTGAGTATATGTAGAGTGCTGTAAAATCATGAATTTGCATATAATTATATACCTATCTTTTATCTTATCTTTTTCTCGGTCTTTTATCTTTTCAGACGATGATAAGGTGTGTCTCTTAACATTTTTATCAGAATATCTTTATAACGTTACTACTGGGTACCTAATCCTAACTTTCGATTGGTATGCAAATTTCATAAAGTATCAGAAAGTTATTGTTATTTTATAACGTTGCGAAATTATTGAACCAAAAAATATTTCTAAAGAATATTAAGTCTATTCGATGACATTAAACAAAAGCATTTTCTCTGAAAGAGCCATTGTTTAAAAGTACAGAGAAACAGAACAAGACCCGGTAAAATTAAAGCTTGAATCCGCAAAAAGCTCTTTAACGGTCTACAGTATTCTTAGGTCTTTATACTTATTTATTTAGCTATATATGAGATTATACACAAGTATAAAACTATTAGTAAACACGTGGCAACAAATATAACCGGTTCTTAATTGCGTTTTCGTGTTCCAATAACACTAAAGTTCATATGGACTTTCGCTGCAAAATACTTGATGCATTGATAATATCTGAAACAAAAAGGCAGGTGAGATCGGATTTGTAGTCGATACCAGCTTGCATAGTAATATCCATCTGTTCAGGAGCATGTGGCATGCATGTATTTACATGTATTAATTATTGAATCAAACATTATCCCCTGTAGAATGTTATTTCGAAGTCACGTGCTAAATGTAACGAATGACCATAATTTTAAAGCGCTTTTTAAATGTGTATGTGACAAAAATTGTTATTATTATTTTGTTAGCTAAGTATCTATAAGATTTTCTAGTACCATCTTTCGTTTCTAAATTCTAAGAGACTGTCTGTCTATGAATATTGAGATACAGACATTTTCTAGCCGACTAGAAAGCCTAGCGATTGCAAATTTTGCACAATTGTATAACGCATACAAACGTACCAGCAAGAATTTATGCTTTGTGCATTTGCTTGTGAATCTTATTTAAAATTTCTGCATTATCTTTGAAAGCAACAAAATATATAATATCGTGTCTTTAAATTCTTTTAAATTTTAAGTATAGAACAAAGAAACACATTTATTTCTATGTTTTTATAAAACTTTGATATAAACACAGAAGCTCTACTTATTTGCTCTACTGCAAAATTGCATTGGTGCACATATTCACAGAATTTATGTATTACTTTTTGATATGTGTGTAGTGTACCTATATTATTTTTTACCTACTACATATTTGAAACATTGAAACATTTAGTTGGAACTTACATCAATAAAATTTGACATTCATACCTCAAAGGGAAATTTCAAGTTTCCGAATATAAGGTACAACGCAGCATAATAAAGTCATGCATTCATTGATTTTTGTGTCTGTAGTATTGAATATAATTATACTATATTGGTTTTCATGTAATGAAACATATACTTAACTAGGACAAACTAGTAATAATTGTAGTTTCCACTTCAAGATAAATGCCTCTACTAAATTACTACATGTAACTACTTTATAGGCTATTAGAAGAGTTGTTTGAAGGACAACAAAATATATAATATAGGTACCTACTTAGTGTGATGTTTCATGCAAAATTAAGTTTAGAGTAATTTAATCCGCGACTATCTGTTCTTGGTACTTGTTCTACCATTAATTACCTATTAGTCGCTGAAGTTCCTATGTCCTAAGTAGGTACATCTACGCTATTCTCCTGTTAGTATCCTACACTTTATTAATTTACTTTTAACGTAAAACCGAAGGAAAGTCGAAACTGATAAATTTATACGATACATGAAGCAATAAAACTAAACATGTTTACAACTCGCTCGACGCTCTACCAATAATAATTACATTTTATGCACACTGAGAAATCTATATAACTTTCTATTGATATACAGTTTAAAAATACTGAAATATGATGCAGAAATAATATATGTAATAATATTTAATATCCAAGTTCCCTTCAATAATATATCACGAATAATATACGATCCAACGTTAAGTGAAGTATAGCTTCATTTAGCATACAATCGACATAGAAGTTTCGAGTGCGTGCAAATATGCATATCGTTGCAGGCGCTAGTGCGATAGCCGATATATTATAATACACTTTATAATCCCATACTTGACCCCATTTCACGGCGGGCGACACTTCCGTGCTATACCGTGAACTCTGTTAGTAATAATGAGGAATAAAAATGGCAACGTTAATCGCTTCAATAGAAAGAGTGCAAATATAGCGCATAACGCATACCTACCTACTTTATTATATTAGGTTAGTAACAACACAGAAAATATAACTAACATAAAATCTTTCGAACAACGATTATTGTGAAGGAATCTCAAATTATTTAAATACCCAAACTTCAATGACCACGGGTGAAGGCGTGAATGAAAAGGGATGCCCATTTACCTAATTTTGTACGTTTTTTCAACTGATTATCGTACTCTAACTATCATAATTATCTATGGCAGCAATCGGTTGTCTTCAAAGGTTATTCAACTGCATCTAGGTGCATACTGAATTTCCAGCCCACAAAGGAATGCCTCCAATACACTAGCGCATGGATTTCTTCATTATTGATTATAATGCAGTTCGCGTGACGCTGTCACCAAGTAAAGATCAGCTCCGTACAAATAAACGATTAAAAATATTAAAACTTACTGTTTATAAACAAAAAATAGTGTATCTTACTCTGTGATTTTTGAACTATCGGGACAAGTGTTATATAACTAAAATTGACTGTAAATTCTACAATATTAAAAGTTATTATAGTGAAAGAAAGTAAAGAAAAAAATCGGACAAAAATATGTGTTAAATCGTTAACTTTGTGTGAAAGTGTGATTCATACAGTTAAGACAATCCCTGGGATCATTTTTATTAGTGTTTAGTATCCATAAAAAGTGACAAGATGTTATTTTTTAATTTCCTTTGTTCACAAAAATGAGTCATAGTAACGTATTTTACAAAAACGAATACCACAATTAAGAACTATACAAAAATTTCGTAAGCATATGTAATTGTACGCATAGCTGCTGCCTGATACTACTAGACTTCAAAACAATCGACAACGAGCAAGCAGAGTTCAAAACCAGACTGGGGCGGGAGATATTATAAAAGAATTTTTTTTATTTTTAATTTTTTCTTCATATTAAAAAAAGGGATTTGAAACATTCCTGCTATAAAAATAAAAAAAATATATATATATTAATTTAAAAAAAAAAAAAGGATTTAAATAACAAAAATGAACGACAATCATACCTTCGTAACTTTTAGAAGAAAGGGTCAATCAAACTTTAACGAGTCATTGGATTCTTCATTAATGTCCACAAATACGGATTATTTATCTAAAAGTTTACCTGACATCTCCACTGTAAATATATACGAACACACTGAACTACTAGAACAAATAAGTGAACTAAAAACGCAACTACAATCTGCACACGATGAAATTGATAATCTGTTATTGGAGAAATGCTCAATGGAAAAAAAGATAGTTAAACAACAAAATACTATAGCTCATTTAAAGAAAATTTGTACACCACCCACACTCAACGATTCGGTCAATCATATCTCATCAATAAAAAAGAAGCCGTGCAAATCCAGATATAGCCTACTAAAAACCCAAAAATTAAACGTGAGTTGCAGTGATCTTTCTGCCGATGAAATTGCGACAACTGACAGCGCAACAAAAACACAGCCTAACCATAATATGTCGACGGATGGCGCTTCAAAATCTATAAACAATAATAGACAGTGCGAGCAGACACAAGATGGCGTTGTATTAAAAAATGAATCGCATTACTGCAGTGACCATAACAAAAATAAAGAATATATAAATTACAATCAACTTCTCCCCGAAATATATATTATTGGAAGTCAACAATGCAAGGGTCTTGTCTCCGAGCTTATACGTTCTAGAATAAAAACAAATTATGGCAAATACTACATTAACTCCTTCATCAAACCCTTTGCCAAAACTTGTGATATAGTAAATAGTTTACATAGTTTCCGTGATTTACCTGAGAACTATTTAATAGTGTGTGTAGGTGAAAATGACAAAAATCCCTATGAGGTGATTATGGAACTATCGACAATATTTAAAAATGTAAAAAATAGTAAAATTATTCTTTTGAATGTATGCAGTAACCATTTTTTGAATGAAATAATGTTAAATAATCTGTTAAAATTACATTGTAAGCATGTTAAAAATTGCATTTTTTTAAATTCAGATCTTCCGTTTTATTCTAGACAACAATATTTAATAAATATTTGTAAAAAGTTAAATTTCATTTTTGATTATGACTATTATACAGAAAAATTTTTAACATTTAATCAAATACCAATGAAACGTATAATGAGTACTGCTCCTATAAATGTGATACCCAAAAAAGGTACTATACCGTTTTACTTCCCCATCATAAGTAAATCTAACCATGATAAGCCACTATCTAAAACCGGTATTTTTTTTCCCCAAAAACCAACACAAAACATACAAACCTAACACATTATTCTTGCCTGTTGCATCAAAACATAGCTGGTCTTCTTAATAAATTGGACGCCATAGAATTATGCCTTTCTGAACTAAAGAGTATCAATAATAAAAAACCTCTGCAAATATTATGCTTTTCAGAAACTTTTGTGAAAAGCGGTGATGAGCATCATATGAGTCTAAAACATTTTAAATTAGCTTCCCATTTTTGCAGGAAATCGGAGAAAAGAGGCGGCGTTTGTATTTTTGTAGACAACAGTATTGATTTTGTACCTCTGACCATTTGCAATGAAATATCTTTAGAAAAAACATTTGAATGCTGTGGTATTAACATACCAAAACTTCAATGCATAATAATTTGTATTTACAGAATTCCTAATGCAAATGTATCGGAATTTTTAAATATCTTTGAGACGCTAATGCATAAACTTGAGAGTAAAAAAGAAAAACAAATAATTATATGTGGTGACATGAATATTGATATTTTAAAAGATAATAATGTGACAATGAAATATAAAGACATATTAATTAACAACAATTTACAAATTCATATTGATAAACCTACACGACAACTTGCATGTATTGACCATATAGTTAGTAATATTAAGAATGCATCAGGAGATACTCACAAACTCCACTTGTCTGACCATGATACGTGCCAAACACTCTTGTTTCCTGTCATCCAGACGATCCCGAAAACAGTTCACTGGTTTATATATAAAAGAAGTTTCTGTCATGACAATATGCGTAAGTTTCGAGATTGCTTAGCACAACTATCTTGGAGCGATGTGTTTGAAGAAAGCAATAGCGATGAGGCCTTTGACAAGTTTTTATCAACTTTTAGATTATTCTATGAACTATGTTTTCCAGAAATCAGAGTTAAAGTAAGTAACATAACAACTTCGCCAAATTGGATTACAAAAGGGCTTAGAACAGCATGTAGGCACAAACGCTCTCTTTTGAATAATTATTATAGAAATAAACATTGTGAGAACAAAACAAGTTACAAAAAATACAGTAAATTATTAAAAAAATGTATTCAAGCTTCAAAAGTAATAACAAATATGGCATACTTAAAAAGGTCAAAGAATAAATCGAAAGCTACGTGGAATATTATAAAAGATAAAGTGGACAGGGAAAAATCATGTGATAGAATAGGGAGTATAATTCAAAACAATGTTACAATTACAGATCCAAATGTTATAGTTAACGTTTTCAACAACCATTTTATTAACACCAATGTAAGCAAAACCTATAAAAAATGTAATAACTTTAGCAATATAAACACAGTGAACTCTTCTATTTTTCTTATGCCCTGCACACCTATGGAAGTATCTAAAGCAATCACATCACTAAATAACACCAAAGCTGTTGGATATGACTCAATAACGACTGAAGTTCTAAAATTTTGTAAAGAGCAGGTGGCTAATGTTCTATCATACTTAATAAATCTCTCTTTCACCCAAGGAATATTCCCTAGCAGCCTGAAGATATCAATAGTTAAACCACTGTTTAAAAAAGGTAAAAAGGAAGACGTAGCAAATTATAGACCTATAACATTAATCCCTGTCATGGCTAAAGTTTATGAAAAAATTATGCATCACAGATTAAGCGAATTTCTAAAAAAATTCAACATCATTAAAACTGAGCAATGTGGCTTTCAAAAAAATAAATCTACCACACTAGCTGCATTTTCTTTGGTGAAATCCATTGTGGAACAGGTGGATAAACATAATCGGGTAACTGCTGTATTTTTTGACATGACCCGGGCTTTCGATTTTGTAAATCATGACGTACTTCTCTACAAATGCAACCAGTACGGTATACGAGGTCTTGCCTTGGATTGGTTAGAAAGTTACTTACGAAATCGTAAACAAAGAGTTGAAATTTCTCATACTTCCGGTCACAACACAGAGATTTATAAGTCAGATTATAAATATAATGGGAATGGAGTACCGCAAGGGAGCATATTGGGACCTCTTTTGTTCCTATTATATATCAATGACCTACCTAATGTAATTGTGAATGAGTCTGTTTTATATGCTGATGACGTTTCGGTTATTATTTCGGAAAAGAATGGAGTTGACTTTGAATTTTCAATCAATCATACTATAATTAAGGTAATCCAATGGTTAGAGGATAATGGTTTAAACGTAAACCTAGCAAAAACAAACTACATCCAATTTTATAATAAAAGCAAAAACAATATGACTCATCTTAATATACACTATGATGGTAAAACGATTCAAGAAGTTACTGAAACCAAATTTTTAGGCTTAGTTCTTGACCAAAGATGTAGTTGGAAATCACAGGTTGAATGTGTTAGTACGCGCTTGAATAGATTCGTGTTTGCACTACGGCGTATCCGTAAGACTGTATCTGAAAAAGCTGCTATAGTGGCATATCACGGTTACGTTGCATCAATATTGCGATACGGAATACTTTTGTGGGGGAATTCCGTTAATATTAATCAAGTGTTTTTAGCCCAGAAAAAGTGTTTAAGAGCTATAGCGGGTGTCGGTCCTCTTGTAAGCTGTAGGCCAATTTTTCAGCGGCTGAAAATTCTTACACTTCCCGGTATGTACATTTTAGAAACCATAATTTTCGTCAAAAAGCATCATAACTTATTCACAACCTTTGAGGATAGCTCGCTTTTCATTACAAGAGACCCGACGCGTTTGCGCATGCCTTTGTGTAGAACGGCGCTCCTTAACAGGAACAGCTATGGCTATCAAAATTTTTAACCATCTTCCTAAAGAGTTTAGATCACTGCCACTTAATAAATTAAAATGGCAACTAGTGAAATTCCTCGCAGAGCGTTCCTTTTACACAATGGCAGAATACTTCAAATATAAATTTTGACTTTGATTGATTGACTTTGATAATAATGATTGTAGAATGTAAATGTAATGATAATGAAAATAATAAATGAAATTTTGATTTATAATTAAGTGACATAATTTGCATGCTGTTAATAACGGCTGAACATGCTGGAACTCAATTGTTAACATCTATGTATACCATGTTTTTTGGCAAATAAATTAATTTGAATTTGAATTTGAATTTGAATGCACATTATCAAGAATGCCCGGACAGACAATTTGTTTTAATTTGCCGCACATGCATCAGCATCATTTGTTAATGGTGGGCCAATTCATCTCCAGGATAATAAAGGTAGGTAGAGCAATATTGCAAGATCGCGTCATGGTACAATTTGCAATGGGGGCATTGTTAATGTTATGTTAACCTTAATCAACTCTATTCCAACAAACATACGGGTCAAAGTAGTTAAACATTGGAGGCTGTTTTACGCACGTTACTGTCAATGTTTGCGGAGACAACCCAAGGAATTTGTTCCTACAAAAGTCGTCTGTAGATAATTTGCTTCATTTATGTATTTTCACCTTTATAACGATCGCAGTAAGAACTAAATACGTATATGGACTTATTGATGATTATATTATTGGTCGCCCACGACTTCACCAGGTCTTAATGGTGACTATTTCGCAACGACTATTGTTTCGTCATATTTCTTACTGGTCTAAGCTAAGATGGGGTCAAACGGTATTTTATAGATAAACTAAGTTGTAAATTAGGTTTATAGCTTATTCCGTTTTTAATAGTATCGGTTTTTACATGTAGGTACCTATATTGTAAATATTTACACATGTTTACTTGTTGTTTTTGTACAACATATACATATATGTTTGTTTGTGGAATTTCTGATACTTAAGTGTCAGTACAGATTTTCTAATGGATAAAATAATATAATTTACAGTATATTTTATAGAATTTATAATAATTTGTGTTTCATAGAGCTACAATTGAAGAAAAATGTACACTGAATTACGAAACTAATTTTGTCAATTCGTTTTCATTTGTTTTTGATCTCACAATTATTTATGTGTCATGTAGGAAAAATATGTTCGTGATTTGTATCAAAACATAATATTAATAAATTAATGTTTGTATCTGAGTTATAATATCTATGTATGGAGAAATGAGTAAGCAGTAGGAAATCTTTTGTTTTATACATACCTCTATGACTTCGTTCAGCCACCCAGCGACTTCTTTATAATGAACCTATAACAAATAAAATATCTATTAGATTTCAATTTTTCTTGTTACTTAGTAAATAATTAAAAATATTTCATAAAATTCTTCCTATTTTATTAGTAAATATCTATATTAATATTATAAAGCTGAAAAGTTTTTTTGTTTGTATGCGCTAATCTCAGGAACTACTGGTCCGAACTCCGATTAGAAAAAAAAAATTTGGTGTTAGATTTTTAGAGCCCATTTTTCGAGGAAGGATATATAATCACGCTAAGACCAACAGGAGCGGAGCACTGCGGTCTGCCGTCTGCGGGTAAAACCGCGGGGCACAGCTAGTTTAATAATAAAATAGGATAGGAATCTATCGAACAGGCAAAATGTATCTATTTCTATACACATCAATAAGTGGAATAGGAATAGACAGAGGACAATAACGCATAAATGGAAGATAAATAGGTAGTAAGTGCTCAATCATTAATAAATATCACAATGAGTTGTAACAAAATTGTGGAATATTACAAAGTAAGTACACAGGTAACTCGTAATTCCACAATTTAATTTGAAAAAATTTTTTTTGAAGATTTTATTTGTAAGTATATTATTTTACGATATCGAAGGTTTGAAACGGTAGATAAATAATTTTCGGAGATTGCCGATTTAGCCGATAGAAGATTCTAAAGATTCTAATCATATTATTATTAAAACAACGTCAAATAAGTAAAATAAACCACACTCGCTCCTTAAATCTGACTCAATAACAACCGTCACGACTGCGAATACACGCAAAAATGTAAAATGACACGCGACATAGATATTTATTTCATATGCCACATGTAAATATAAATATAACATTGTATCCTGTGATTGTATCAAATACAATTTAGTGTCGTCGGTTCTAATAATGGCGCTATATTTCATATTTATTAGTCACGGCTATCTGGATTTTTGCATAATTGGCTGATTTTTATACAGACATCGTTTGTTCAAATTTTTAAATATATTTTCGGTTTTCACAAGAATGCCACTAAAAATAGTCTGTTTCCCTTATAATTCTAATTAATATTTATGTAATAAATACCGAAGTAACTCTACCTGTCTGTCTGTCAGTCTATTCTTCACACCTTAACCACTCAATCGATTGGGATGAAATTCGGTATATAGATAGCTTGAGGATACAATTGTTTTATCCCGGAAATTATACGGGACGGGAACTATGCGAGTTGCGCACCTACGCGGGCGAAAGCTAGTACCTATAATATAACTTTGAACCGAAGTTTGACGTAAGTAAATTATTTATGAAACTTCGGTAAAATTTCACTCTAAAGGACAAATAGAGTAGCAATTGTATAGGTTTAGGTAAGAGGACTAGTCCTTTTTCGAACAGTAGACATCTATAGGGACCAGAAAGCCCTAGTGCGATTACATAAACAGTCTTGTTTATAAATAATAAATATATTAATAATAAAATTATAAATATATACATTTGTCCTGACATTATGCTCAACGGTCACTCAATGGAATCTAGATTTTCCATCAACAGATCGTAGACGGTAGAATGTACGAGAATATTTGATATCGATGCGCAAATGCACATGAACAATACTCGGGGCTAGGAAAGATGCAAGTACCAAAACTGGTTTCAGACGTAGGTATGCTGATTGTAAAATATGCAGGAAAATGTAGTAACAGTACGTGTTGACACCTATTGTTAAAGGGTGTTCTATTCCTCCTATACTTAATTATGTACCTATAACTTGGTGAACCCCATCAAAATCTGTTGCGTAATTTTAAAGATCTACATCAGACACACAAACAGCGGAAAGCGACTTTGTTTTATACCATGTAGTGATGATATGCTTTCATAAAACAGTTTCACTAAAGTATCGATAAAATTATGTTAACAGTAGTGAATCGAAAACCGCTTAAGCGACATGAATAATTTTAAAATGATTATAAAAACTGTGGTCGCCTTGAACGAAGAAGGTCGTAAAGTATATCCGCCATGTGAATAATAATGTGACAGACGAAATGACAGACACCTTCAACAACGGTAAACTTTTGGATGGCACCCATGAACATAAGTGTTAATAAAACGGTAATATGCAAAATGCTTCATTTAAATCAATTTAGATTATCTATGTTGCGAACAGAACGGTACATAATGTTTTGAATTCATAATTTTAATTCATACTTTATAAATAAAAATAAGCAAAGGTTCTTTAATACCTAATACAAAAAAAAATATTATTATGATATGAAGTTTAATGAATTTACCTATTCAGTTTAATTTAGACTTCTATTTTTTTTAAATTTTATCAATGAATAAACATTGTAGGTCAAATGTCGATGAAAAGAGAATCATTTTTACAGCATAATTATTAAAACACATACCTAAATATAGCGTGTACAGGATCGACATAATTTGAAAGCTACTCATACTGAATAATGACTAAGAAAAAGCCACTCCTTATAAATGTTCAGATTCTTTAAATAGGTCAAGAATGGTGTATTTATAATCACATATGACACATCAAATATAGGCCATCATTTAATAAAGGATCATATTATTTTTATAGTATTAACGCATATGTATGTATAGGTTCGGTTTATGATTTCGTAGGATCGAATTATTGAAAAATAGGTACTTACGTGAATATTAGTATATACTGTATAAACAATAGGTAGAGCTAATAATTTTGCCAGTTATACCATAAAACTAAACATTTAAATTTCTTTTGTGAGTGATATTTTTGTGAATAGGTCATATAATATTTCATTGTCGTTTTACTACTAAGAAATAGCAAAGAGTTTAATAAATCCTAAACAAGCTTTTCCTCCTCCAGATTTATCTGAAGGATAGAATTGTATTTTGAATACAAGAAATTTATTTCTTATAAAAAACAAAAGAATTACAGTTATTTTTCATGCCGTTGACATTTTTCATTTTACCTTACTGTCAAGCGTGAACTTTTAAAACAATGGGTAATAAAATCGTCTAGAATATTCTAAGACAAACAATAAGATAAAGATAAGAAGAAAATCAGCAAATATTGCGGGATAATGTTCAGGAAAATTGTATTTTGAATACAAACAAATGTATTTGGTCACGTATAAGATAAGGGCAACGGCAATGGAAAGTTCTGTTGAAAGAAAGGAGATCGGTTACTATCACTTGAAGTGTTGAGATAACTCCGAACGTTTATTAGTTGTGATAGCAATCCGATAATATCTTCTAATATATATATAAATCTCGTATCACAATGTTTGTCCTCAATGGACCCCTAAACCACTCAACCGATTATAATAAAATTCGCACACCATGTGCAGTTCGATCCAACTTGAGAGATAGGATAGGTTTTATCCCGGAAATCCCACGGGGAAGAGAACTATGCGGGGTTTTCTCTGAAAACGCGGGCGAAGCCGCGGGCGCAAAGCTATCTTAATATATATAAATCTCGTGTCACAATGTTTGTCCTCAATGGACTCCTAAACCACTTAACCGATTATAATGAAATTCGCAAAACTATGCGGGGTTTTCTCTGAAAACGCGGGCGAAGCCGCGGGCGGAAGGCTAGTATTGTATATAACCAGTTTTTGTGTTCCAAGTGCGAAAGTAATGGAAACTGTTTTTGATTAGTTTCCATTAGCGTTAATTGTAATTAGAATAATGTAGAACTTCGCAGACGATTAAGTCATTTAAATTCAATCAATTAATTATTGCTTATGAATGCATAATAATTTTGTTCTTACAAATACATAATAGAGTATTCCATGGAAATAGTTTTGAATAAAAATTTTATATCAACGTAGAGTAAATCTGATTAATCAATTGACTACAATGAAAAATATAATCGTATGAAACCATTATTCTGTATGAACATAGATAACAGATTATATTTGAACGTCTGATATTTAGATGCAAAAACATCTGGCAATCAATCGAATGTGAACAATATTCGCTTATACGCTTATGTATTCAATTTTAATATAACTAATACTGTACCATTTACCAGTTTCACTGAATAGTTACGCTATAAATCTGGTTTTAACTGGTTTCAAACGAATTTGTATTAAACAAACGATCTCTCATTGGTCACTACGAAAATGTGCAGATGCAATAATGCCATTCACAATATGGACCTACGAATAACATTAATAATTATTTATTATTTCATATAATCTACTTTTATCTTAATTTATAAGGTAGGTACTTTAGTGGCCGTTATGAATTTATTTATTAAATTAAACTGTACAAGAAATAGTTTGGAAACAAGCTGTATTTAAGATATGACAGAGCAAACTAACATTTACGACCCAAAAAGAAATTCGCCTTGAAAATTACGAGTATTCGTAATTACATATCGGGTAGGTACGTTTGGAATAAACAGAAAGGGATGATGAACATTTTACTGTAAATTACATGAACTATTTCATTAAACCATCTATCGCTATGAGAGAAAAACATGTTACCAATAAAGTTCTCTAGAAAGTCTGAAAACCACAATGCAAAACACATTTTTAAACTTTTAAGGTACACAATATAAATAACCTTAATTTAAATTGTCTCGTGCACAACATTGAGATAAAGGTCCTTCGGCTTCTAATTAACCATATAAGGTAAATTTGTTATACGATTTTAAAGGGTGAAATATAATAAATGGGTGAAATTACGAACTCTTTGGATCATGACTTTTTATACTATATGTGATGGCGACTCATGGTTGATCAAACGCTGTAGAAGTAAAAAATAATTTGGAAAATCCAAAAGTGCACGCCTCATAATTTTTTTTTAATAAATATTTATTAATTATTATTTTTGTTTATTTAATAACAATAAAACCACATCGAATCAGACCCTGAAAAATGAAAGGGTTCTATTCCTGAGCATACTCAAGCGTAAGAGAAAAAAAAAGACTCGATTAGTAAAGTATTTCGGTCGCTATCGTGTTAACAAGAAAAAGGATCCGCACATACAGACACACGGACGTCCAAGACAGAACTTTTTTAACTAGTTTAAATAACAAAAATGACATCAAAAATATCATGAACGTTAAAAATAGTGTTTTTTCTTAATATGTGTGTGTATGTATTATCTTACAAGTGCAATGTATGATACATAAAGACATTTTAAGTTTGAAAAATCAGATGTTTTGCGCGAAGTGACAGTAGTACCCACCTCAACGCTTCGCTTATGAGGCGTGCAAAATATCACATCAGTAAGGTAAATATCAAAAACAAGTTGTGTATTGGAATTAATATTAATGAATGACATCATAACCTACAAAATATAGTACAGCCAAATAACAAATAATACATTCAAATTAGTTTTTTTGTGACAGACGAGAAGTGCTAAGCCCTCGAACTTAGGTAATTATTCAAATTATTAACAAAACTTCAACACCTGTTTGTAGTTTGTACCTAATGTTTTTGCGAGGTAACCCTGTAGTTTTGGGTGTTATCAAATTACCACCACCTGTGTTGTCTGATCAATTAATTTATGTTAATTATTATAAGTCGGTGCGTTTGTGATTCAGCCACCGCTACCATACCGGATTCAATGCGACCTGTCTGTACCAATTTTATTTTTATATAACTTTTATTTTAATACATATTTAATTACACGATAAATAAGCAGAAAGACAAAGTATTGTACCAATAAAATACTTGTGAAAGTTGTCTCTTTAATTAATTTGTACTAATGTATTTGACATAGACAGATAATATCAGAATTAAATAGATACTTCTAATCCTGGTCTAGAGATAAGACTGATAAGGTTTGTATAAAATGTAAATTATCTAATGACTATTTACTACTTCCTTTACATTGCCTTTGATCTCTTAACTTTAAATTTGAAAAGAATCGTATATTTCAATAATTTGTAAATGTTGCTGTTGTAAAAAGTTTATTTTAATTTTATGAATTTTTGGTTATTTTTTTAATTTCCTAAATACATGTTAACAATCAAACGTTTTAAGAGCTTATTGTTGCGATGAAACTAAATAATACAGTTAAGTGATTTTTTTTCTGTCCTGTATGACAGATATAGACTATTGTACTCAAACTGTAGCCCCTATTTTTACGGTTCCCTGATCACATTGAATATTGCTGTATTAACAAACCGCTTGTTATTGTATGAGTCATGTTTTAAAATGATGTATGTGAACGTACTATTTTTATTGTCTAGGAAGCCTACAAAGATTCTTTGTCCTCCGGAATTAAAAAGTTACGTACGTTTATTTTTAATTTAATTTTTTTTGTTGTGCATATTCCGTCTTAATTTAGACGCAGAGATGAAAAATTCAAACGAATCCGTCCGTTAAGTGGTAGGACCGTAGGAATTGTTGTACACTGTTAACTATTTTGTTTATCGCGGCAGAATCATAATAAATCATTACGAGACAACTATCTAAGTTTACACTGTCGACCGACCCCATTAATGTATCCTTGCTCTTAATTTCCACGAAAACCGAAAGATGTTTGGCAGAAAATGATAAAAAGTGCTTACATATGCGTAAGCCAGGTGTGAGCCTGCAACCAGCCATACCAGTTCCTACAGACAGTGACCGCTATGAGAAAAACTCCTTACGACACATAAGTTGCGCAAATGAAGAGATATTAGACTACGTGTGTCTCGCTCGCACGCACAGAAATTGATGATTGAGACGTGCAATTAATAGCTAGTCTGAGTGAAACAGATCGATTGTAATTAAATATGTCATGCCGGAGATTATACGTTGAGAAGAGTTAGGTCTCAATGCATGGGACCTTGGTTACATGCGAACCGACTTGTGTTTTATGTATCGAGTAGATGCAATATTATGTATGTTTTCATCTTAATTCAGGTTACTCAGAGCTTGTATCGTATATCAAACGTTGTTGAAGTTATTGAAAAGGTAGAGCGCCAATTTAGAGTTGATTCGGCTTTAATTAAACAAAGAGCGCAAACTTCGACCAATTATTGTTTTGTTGCTAAACGGGTGAACCGCAAAATTACTATTACTCATTCCAGAAACTAGAGCGATCTAACATCTAATGTTTGGTGTTATTGCAAGCCAAATATGTATCGAGGGCGACTAGCTTTTGTTATTATGTTGCATGTAAACTGCCATACATTGACATTTCTAGTCCATAGGTTAATTACTTAGTAACGGAAAATGGTTCTAAATTGTCGATCATAACCAACGCTGGATACTTTATTGGTAATGAACCGTTTTATACGCGATAAATGTATACAATATGTATGGTATAACAATAACGCCTTTATAATGCTGTTATGGTCTCGATATTTGGGAGGACAGAGTTCTTTTTATTCCGGTTTTGCACGGATTAAGTTGCGGGGGGTCGACAGCAATGAAATCAATCAAAGTTTTGCCACAGCGTCAACGGTGGAACGTTGGTAAGGTTAGACAATGCGAAAACCCGCGGTGCGTCATCGTGTCACATTTATGGGCGCCCTATTATGTTTGAGCGGAGGAAATGTGACGGGACATTGACCCATTTTATAGGTCGTTTTGGTAAAGGTTTAATGGATCTATTGTATGTCAGGGAACTTTCTATAACACACTTTTGTATCCGATTACAGAATTTATAAATGTTAGTTGTTTGAGGTCTATCGATAGGTTATACGATCGGAACAGACCTTTTGAAAGTTTTTCTTTCATTGAAATTGTACTGCAAATTAGTAAAACAATAATTGTTCTTTGTTAAAATTCCGTCTGATATTTCGAATCGATCGTTATGCTAATTACAAATAAGGTATGGAGCATGGCATATTCGAAACAAAAGTTTAAATTCAAGCGTAGATGTCGACGGATCCGAAAGTTTTCTACTTTCACATAAAGATGCGTCACGATTGCGCTCGAGTTTTCAATGAGTACATTTGGCTCCGATGACGCCACGACTGTTGAATTCTGGTATTATGAAACTGGTTTTGTGGTTACTGTTATACTTTAATTACCAAGACATTCGATACAAACAACAAGAGACTGTTTTTGCATCAAGTAATATTGTAATATGAATTAGCGGATTAAATTTTTCTGAAATCTACATCTACATTAGTATTATATTAATAACGGTCTATTCTAGAATTATCAAATACAATAAATCTCTTACAAAATATGTTTACTTATCACAGAGAACAAATACTTTTATAGCATAAGTAAATCCTCGCGGATGTTTATGGCACCGTTAAATGTCTTGTGCATTATGAAGCTACATAGTATAACTATGTTAGTGTGCCTTCAGTCTATCACGTGCGATGAGGAAGGGGGGAGGGGGGCGAAGGCTAGATTAGGCCAACATGACGTGAGTAACCCATGTTTAGACGCTGCTGTATGCGGTACCCATTCAACATTGGAGGCGCTTACAACAAAATACTTCAAGTATAAACAGATGTTTTTAACCTCTAACGCTTATGGGCGAGCTTTTTGTTCGTTAGTTATAAATAAGAACGCTAAGTGGTCGCATTTGGTACTAGTTGATAGTTGAATATCAGGATAGTGGCTGACGCGATTTTTAAATAGATTGCGAATTGCAATCTACAATAACTGTACGCAGTTACGTAGTTGCTGAGGAAACTGAGTGACTCCAAGGGATTTTCCCTATGCTTGCACTCGCTGACGCAATTTGCATTTATTATAGCTGTTATCGTGAAACCGAAAATTCCTGCCAACATTCTTACAATCCAGGATACCTAGTTTATTTATTGTAAATATATATAAAACGGAAAACGCAATTGGTTTATGAATGTAAACGTTGATTGAGTATCTGTAAAATCTACCATTTGTATCGATAAGATAGGAAAACCCGAACGAAAAATGTCATCATTCCATGTGTACTTAGAGACTTTTAAAATGTAGCAAAAAAACTACTTGATTTAAAATTTCAAAAATGCCAGTACAACGACTTCCTAGTTGAGTCAAACACTTCATTCACGGGCCCTTGTACCGTGTACGGTGTGACCCACGGCGTCATACTACGTGACATGCTTTCTGTTACAATCTGACTTGTTATAATATTATAGAATTACCTCGTAATAAAGAGTGAATTTTTGAGGAAATACTACCAAAAGATAGAGCACCTTTGTTATCACATTTGCTTAATCACCCGATTATAATTAATAAATCATTCATATTTAAACATATTGTATGGACAAAAATATTATTCTGTTCTTGATTTTCATTAGTCACTCATGTATACTAAAATTGCTTACAAAATATTTGGTTATCGAAATATTTGCTTTGCGCTTCATTTGAATAAACATATTATGTACCGATAATATTTTAAACCGCCTTGCATTTTGAGGTCGTCGATACAAACGTAGGTAGTTACCAATATGGCAAGTAATTGCATTTTGCATAAAAAGACTGATTGCCATCGTTGTTAATTATATGAGTATCTATATTGGAAGATTCAAGTCACGCGTTAATTGTTTTTAAAAGTGTCGTCTTGTAAGGATGTACGAGTAATCACATAGGAATCAAGGACGCATGAATTATATTATCCAATCATAGACCGCCGGGTGTAAATCAAAAAAACATTGTTTGATCAACCTCGGAGGCAAATCGTTAATCTTCTAAACGTACATGTGTTGAATAGGCAAATGTCGATGTTGTATGCCAATTTATTCACACTACGACTCGCCGTATTTTAAGACTTATACGAATTCGTACGCAAATTAGGACCCTAACTGCACACGATAAGAATCAAATTTGCAGGCGTTATCCGTGCGCTTATCGGAGTTCTGAATTTTAAAGAAGTGTTTATCATGAACACTCATATCTCATGTCAACTGAAATTTACATAGCATTTGCAGTTTCCCTGAACGCATTGTTTGCTTTGTGTTCAATTAATTTGGTAAACACATAGCTCGCACGACCATAAGTGACAACTAAGTTTAAAATTTAAATATTTATTTCAACAATTAATAAGCATTGTTTTTGTATACACGTGATATTTCTATCAAGGCTTTATAGGTATATCTTTAATTATTCAAGAATGATCTCGACTTGAATTCGTTCTTACCTTCAATAGGTATTTCTCATTTGGTAACACTCGCAATGACAATGTAAATATCGTTTAAGAGACGTCATCGCCGAGAATAAGTTTAACAATAGATTTATAAATAAATCCTCAAACGCTAAATACAATGAGAGTCAATAAGCAGGTACTTTCTGGAAATGTGTTAAACTAAATGTTTACACTTACAGAAGTTTTGCTAGAGTTTAGAGAATTCTAATAGAAAATGAGTTTGAATCTAAAGTAACTAAAAATATATACTGTTTGAATGGAAAATTTCCAATTTATGATAAATCAAATACATTACGTACCAGCACAGAATACATAATAGTAGCTAAACGCTACAGAACGGACACTCTCCGCCTCCCGCCAAAATTAAATTTACCTCACCCCCGCGCGATCAGACATAAAATGGGCCATATTTTTCTGCAAGGACGATACGCAACGAAGATTGACAACATTAATCAAATTGACTTAAAGTAATTTTATTATTTTGGATTTCTGATTATAGTTTTTCGTAGAAAATGGTTAGATATTGTGCTGTTTACGGATGTATTTCCTCAGAAAAACGCGAATTTTTTTTTACGCTAGTCACAAATGTGCCAACCATAAAGCGTTAACACACACATTTGCAGTCTCTACAGTGTGACTGTCAAAACGATCATTTTGTATGGAGTGTCCGGGGTGTGGTACCAGTTCTGTTATAGGTAAAAACAGTCAACACCTTAGAGTATAATATATACTAGTCAACACCCATTTTTTTATTCAATTTAGGTATTTGAAACAATTTTATAACATTTGAGAACGTACACGAATTCTTATACTTTATTATCTTAATGACATTATAAGTATAACATTGGTAGATACAGAATAAGGTAAAGCAATAGACATATAATTATTAGCAAGAAAATTTATTGAAATAATTTTCCTCGCCCGCTATCTAACTCGTGACTTACAGCAACTTTAGCAATGAAACGTACCATTATATTTTTCATTCCATACAAGGCGTGTTAGGCGAGATAGATGCAAAGATGTATCTTCATTTATTTACCAAGTAAAATGATAATCAATGAACACACAAAGCGCGAACAATCAGTAAAATATACCAACAAACGGTTACATTGTTGGTGCATTCTGAGAAGGGTCTATGAGAGCTGTAAGGTCCCCGTTATTTTGGCCTCTTATCTTGTAGTATTTTAGCTTTTATCACTTCACATTACAGGGACAAGACAGCCTTGTTTGAATACTAAATATCCGCGAGGACTTGTATGATATCACCGTGTATATTTGTAGCGATTATAAAACATGTAGGATTTGCAGCCTTATGTTGAAGTGTGTTATAAGTAATAAATAAATAGAATATGTGCAACACGGCAAGGATGTTCGATCTATCAATACAATAACTTATAAGAGCTATATTATGAAAGCTTACGCTTAGCGTTTTATGTCCCATTATCCCGTATAACTCACGTAAAATAAGTGTGCGGGTCCTTCAATAATTCATTTGTGGTAAAAACTTGACTTATAGAACTGGTCGGACGACCTCCAATAGATACTAAATGTTTACTTTATTACTTATTGCCGCCGACGCGCACAGAAATAAAAACACGCCCACTGATTACACGGCAGAGTTGAATGGTCTGTTGTAAGCGTAGTGTGGTCACTGAAAACACTATAAGTGGTTGCCAAGCGTAGAATCCCTATTATAACTATGTATGTATGTGTTTGTTGTTTACTATGGAGATGGCACATATGGCTACGTAATCCCGCTGTTTAGCAATCACGCGACCATTAAATGTTTTTAAATTAATTTTGAATTATGATATAGAAAAACAAATGAGAGAAAAACGTCATGAGATTTTAAACATGTTATTTTGGAGATTGAAATCTAAAATAGTAAAAGAGGTAGGTAATTCATTCGACGCATTTTAAATCTGCAGTGAATTATATCGATTTAACCTTGAACTAACGTGATGATATATCGATTTTACTTCAACAGCTGGTTCACGGTAAACATGCTCACATAGCACTTTGTTTGAATTAAATTCGAGACTGAAATAAACTTATAGAATGTACATATTTTGTCGAAGTTATAAGTTCAAAAGATATGATTTACAGTAGCATAATTCGGTTTTATTTAAAAATATTGTAGGTCTGTGGTCTGCAAATAGGTATGAATTTTTAAAAATAAGTCATGCAAACACACGGAAATCAATAATTTAAAAAACAAAAGTAAGAAAAAACTACAGTATTCTTTCTACCCCGCTGTTTTAATAACAGCTATAAGGGCAACACATCTGCGTCTGACATAAATATGGCCGTCATTTGTTACTTATCAACAGGTGACACGCCTTTCCGTAAACCTTCACTAACAAGAAAAAAATGGCATTTAAAATGTTACAAGTTCAATGTTTTCCTTCAATGAATTATGGCAAATACGGCGAAATAAACGAGACTAGACTTTCTTTATAGCGTTTTCCTTTAAACAATTTATGGTAAATGCAGTTTGAAAATTAAAATTCAACTGGAACAAGCGTGACTCGAGTTTCTAAGAGTTGATGCTGTGTTTACATTACCCTCCTTATCTCTAGACTCTTCTCAGAGGCTATAAGGAGTAAGGTATCTTGTTTTTCTAGTACTTTATTGTTTGGATGAAACATTCCGCTGATAAGGCCCGTAATGAATAAAGTTCTGCGTTCTAATTTGTAGAATTCCTCGGAACAAAACCGCGTGTCTAATTGTAAAAGATTGCCGGCGATAGGTAAATCGAGTTGTTTTAACCTCTTATTACCAAGCTAAGATTAGAAAAAAGTAATGACTAATAACCTGAGATGACTATTTAGTCTCAGTTATGGACAAATTAATGAGGAATTAATGAATAATTTCAACGTATTTGGCATTTGCTGTGTATTTACATTTAGCTTTAAGTATTTTAAACTCATGATTAATTTTATTGTAATTCAGAATCATTTTCCCTTAGAATTGTTTATTCGAACCACTTTATATTGGTATTGACTTTCGTTCTTCTTTGGAAATTCAAATGTATTACAAATGTAAACCAATATTAATTCTTTCGCTTTCACATGTTCGTATTTTGACAATATTTACACAGATGTAATTATTGTCCAATGTTTTTTCAGGTTATTGACTCTATAGAATGAGTTTTGGGCGATAACTGAAAAATTGAGGTTATCAGGGACTTCACTTGATAGACACGGTAGAACATAGTCCTAGGTGTAATAGATATTAGATAGTTAAATTACAAATTATATTAATGTTTAACAATAGTATGCAGACTTGAAAATATTAGAAAACATTATATATATGTATCCTTAATAGTTTTCATATGGCTCTACAATACTCTACATAATATTATAGAGATAAATTTTATATTATGTAGAGTATTGTTAGCCATATTAAAGATAATATTATATTATTATAGCCTTACTTCACTTATGAATGCCAGTATTATAATTTACCTATATTTATTCTCAAAGAAAAAACCGTTACAAGAATCTTGAAAGTATAATTTGGCATTGAGCGTCTACGCTTGGTATTAAAGGCGAAAATAATCTAGTAAATTACACTTAAATTGATGTTAAATATCAATTAAATTGAGACATAACTACTAAATGCACCAGTTTGATTGAAGGATCGAACTTGTATTCTTGATAATAGATTGAATGACGCAGATGTGCTCCTAAAATAGAACATTCTCTTGGTTAAAAATATATGCGAATAACTAGTGTTTAAGTTTGTTGTAAATCAAATTAAATACAGGTTTGTGGTTCTATTGGTGAGGTTTTGATTGTATTGATTCATTGAATTAATCAAAATGTATTCTACAAAAGAATGGTACGGCACATCCTCTCTATGAAACCTTTAATAGAACATGCGACGATTGTTTTCACATGTCACAATTACAAATATTTAAATGAAGAGTTATAAATAATAAATAAATAAATAAATACACTTTATTCAGCACCATGTAAATACACGTAAAAAAAGAAACAGACAATATAGACCGGGAGATACTGACACAAAATTTCGAGTCATTTGTAACAAGGATGGCGGTTCTACAGGGGTCTTAGTACGCAATGACAAAAAGAAAAATGATGGTGTGAACGCTGGTACCGGTGGCTTAGTCGCGTGGGCGTTTGTCGAACTCGTCGGAAAAATAGCGAAAGTCAAACGATTTGTAACACAAAAATTTTAGAATTTACCGATAGCCCATAAAAAAGTAGTAGGCGGTAGTGTCATGCCATACTTTTCCGGTGTGACTTACAGCCCGCCATACCGACGCGAATGTGTTGATTTAAATAAAACAATCATTCAACCATTTGTACCAGGCTAACTTTTGCACAGGTAACTATCGTCGTGCAGCCATTTACGAAAATCGCCATGCCATACTTTTCGGACGATTCCAAATGGTCGCCATACCGCCGAAAATCTGCAAAAAATTTTTATTTCGCCAAACTTTTTGTACCAGTATTGCAGTTGGATTTTTGGAGAGTATTTGATAAAATGTGACCATTATTATATTTGCCATACTTCTAGTAGGGGGAAAAAGTGCTGTCATACTTGAAAACTTAATTTATTATTAATTTATATAAGTGAAGATTTCCAACACATAGATCTTTGAAATTTTGTATTTATATTTGTTGATCCTCAAACTTACAGGAAAAATAAGTGCCATACTGTTACAAATCGTTTGACTTTCGCTATTTTCCGACGAGTTCGACTAACGCCCACGCGACTAAGCCGCCGGTACCAGCGTTCACGCCATCGTTTTTCTTTTTGTCATTGCGTACTAAGACCCCTGTAGAACCGCCATCCTGTTACAAATGACTCGAAATTTTGTGTCAGTATCTCCCGGTCTAATATGATTATAAAGCTAAAAAGGCGGCCTTATCGCTACTAAGCGATTTCTACCAGGCAACCTATATATTAAACTCAAACACGTTTTTACTGAATCAGACCTATTGAATTTGTAAAACACTTCTAAAACGATACATTTTTAACATTTTAGGTATGACTGGTGCGGATCGCAGATGTACAACTAAGTACCTACCACCAAAACACCAATAATGGCAATAAGTTTTGTACAATATGGTTTCCGAATGATTAGATTACAATGGGTTCCATAACCATTCATTTCAACAGAGCAGCATACTTACTGTATACAATATGTAACAGGACAAATTGGTGGACAAAATCTTTATTGTACTTCTTCCTACACATGACAATACATGTAGGTATACATATATGATATATGTATATTATATTATGTATATAGCCAATTGTTACCAATTAAGACAACTAGGAGGAAAAAAACAGTTTATGACTACTTCGACGACTTACAACAAAATATAATTTGTACCATGATCGGTCTTTATAATAGGAAGATCCTTATTCCAACAAAGAAATACGACTAAAGAACATAATCCGTAGTTATTTAATAAACTGTATACCGTTATCCTTACGGTGTTTTATTGCAAGGGACTCCGTGCATCAAAATGTATACAAAACTATTTCGAGCGACGCACAATGGAGGTTCAGTAACTTGAATTCTGGAATGTTCCTTGCAATTCTCAGAACAGCCGATGAAGTGGTTGTACGCTTCATTGGATTGATCTTGCCTGAGAGAATTTTGTTCACTTTTTGTATTTTGCACAAAGGATATCAAAGCTTTATTGTGAGATATGTTTTGACCTATATTTCGATATTATATTGTTTTTTTAATCTTAGTTGCCAATTTTAATTTGGATTAATCGAAATTAGAATTAGTCGCGGCATTTTTTTATTTTTTTTAAATAAAAAAATGCCGCGGAAATCTGACTGTGTTTTTCTAAAGCTGCCACCTCTATTTATTTCCTTGTAAGTTATTATGTAATATGCGCTTAACTGGCGTCTAGTCACTGCAATTATTTATATATAAATAATTCAATAGTAATTATCATGATTTTAATTATGACTGTATATATGTAATGTCCTGCTCGTATAAATGCTGAATGTAAAAACGACTGGAATACTTTTAGGTTATTTTTAATCCTTTTGTATATTCGAAAAAGTCGAGATAAAGAAGAGATAGCTTACTCATTTATTACTCACATATATACTTATTTAGGTTTTTCGCTAATTATATTTTATACAGGGTGTCCCAACTCCCACTGTTGGTATACTAAGCTCAAACTCATCAAAGGAGGTTATAATTTTGCATACGCTGAGTACGTAAAAATACTTATAAAATTCCAGGCGCATATTTTTTTCAAATACATAGATGAATTCTTAAAACTCACCCATTAAACAAGCAACCCGCCCATCTTTGCCACCAGCATGTGAGCACTGAGCTATCGTTTAAGATTATGTTTTCATAGACAAAATGCTCTCAAGAGAAGCGGTATATGCCGGTTGCGCGAAGCTAGAGAAGAAAACATGGATTTTCCATTGGATTTTCAGGAAAAATTTAGCAAAAAATTTTTTACGTAATTTTGTTGTTTAAGTATTTTTTACGTGATCAGTGTATGCAAAACTACAAGTCCCTTCGCGCTTAGTATACCAATAGTGCAGGGACACCCTGTATACAAATGAGGTAAGAATTCCTAGAACATTAAAAATTAGGATGGCCTTTTTATTTAAATAAAATACTTCAAGTCGAAAAGTCTTTAAAAGTCCGCTCTACCTAAAACTACGAATCTTACAAATATACTTATAGCTAAAGGTGAATTTAGTTTACATTGGTAATTATCGATAGGTATGTCCACACACCCGCAACGATGTAGTCAGACAAACATTACATAAAATGTCATCATTGTTAACCAATTATTTCTAAGGCGAATTTACAATGATCTTGGAAAAATCGTAGAGTAATAAAAACACCTACCTATAGAACTTCCGGATAAGTGAATTGTTATTTCTCTGTTCATTTAAAATAACATTTAGTTGAACAGAACAAAAGAAATGCGTAAATGAACGAGAAATTTGGCTCAACAAAAAGCGAACAATGTAAATTTGTTTGCTTTGTTATGTTTTTGTCGTGTCAGAAAACAATCGATAACAATTTGTGTTCTAGCAACTAGATTATCGTAATTTGTAAGGGATATATTTAACAAAATAGGGCCTTCGGGCGCTAAATTATTCAATGTATTAAAGTTAGAAACGATTAGGCTAAGGACGGATAATACAAATCCGTGCTTAAAACGATCGGTTTTTTCTTTAGTCTGAAACTTTTGTTGGCTTACTGTTACATAATATTTTACCCACAAATCATAATGTATGGAATTAAAATATGTTATTTTTGCACAAACATTGCGAACTGTGAACTGTTATTTAAAATTAGATTTTCGAGGTGGTAACTGGTAATGCGGCCGTGGCTTGAAATAAGCGGCCTACAATATAATTTCAAAGGTTTTGTGAGGTCATAACCGTAATTTTGTGTAATTAGCATACACGTAATATTGATTTAGGCATCTAAGCTATAAAAGTAACAATAGCATGAATAAGCATCGGATTATTATTTAAAGGTCCGACTCAATGGAGCCTACTGAAGCCTGAATGAGCAATGATAACAAATAGATCTGAAAGGTACCTTACTAAGTTACTACGGCTTTTTGCTTACTTACTATGAACCCAATGTTTATCGTCAATAAAACAATTTAGTCATTTCTTTTTTCAGCATTGGCAAGAATTAGCGACCACATTCAAAGTTTAACTTTTAAGCCAAAGTCTAATTTACTCTTAACTTTTAATCTATGTCATTTAAATGTTATTAGCAACAACGGAACTACAATAATAATAAAATAGCAAACCATAACATTAATATTATTCGCTTCCCGTAACGAGCGGGGAAAAAATTACAGGAAATAAAACAATTGTCTTTTATAGTGAAACGTGCATTCGACGAATGAATGAAATCAATTCAATGCAGTATTGAGGATCAATATCGAGGTCACTCTTCAGTAACACGACGTGGAAAAAAGAGTTTCAGAATATAAATATACAGATAAATGTATACCTACTACCAACTCTTTAGCCGATATAACCTCCAGACGTAATAACTAACTACAATTTGCCTTCTCAAATTACTTTTGAATTCGGTAGGCAAATAAAACCTACCCCAAAGCGTATTGAATGGAATTTTGGGACACAAAAGAGGTTGTACCAGTCACCGAGGCTTTGATAATGCTCAGTGAAGTGTAGACAGCAGACTGTCTGACCGTCACGTATCTGCCGACGAAGGTCGAAGTTTTTCGAGACACATCATTCGTATAAATGCAATACTGTCATCAGATGAATAATACCGCTTGCAGTAATCGTTTCTTTATTGGTTAAAGTATTAAATTATGGTGGAATGTGGTGGACGGGATTTTAGCCCTCTGTTCCGTCTCTACACTTCATTCATATTTAAGATAACGTTTGTAAAAGAAGATAGGTAGTTTTATATACCAAGAAGCTATTTGAGTTTTGTTCTGTGAAATAAAGATGATAATTTGTTATTGTCTTAACTATGAAGACATTAATTTTACGCGTGAAAAACGGAATATAAAACATGACTCATTTGTAGCTACCTGGATACTTTTAATAAAGAATCGAAAATGGTTATCTTTTAACACAGTTTTATATAAAATCATGTTGTTTATACGTTAAACAAAGGTAGGTAACTTTGTTTCACGAAGAGATAGATTCAAAATGATAGTGATAAGATAAGTGCTATTGATAACGTTTGAAGGCGGGGTTAGAACATTGAGTATGTACCACAATATTGAAATAAATAGACTATACTAGACTCTATTGGAATTGGACAAGAAAACTATGAATCCATTATTATATTAAATTAATTCTTTAGTATTTTGATTAAATTAAATGCAATCTAATCACATGTTAATATTTGCTTTATGGTTTAATCAAAAATAAATTTTCTGAATTAATTCAAACCGGACTCTATCCTATTGTTCTCGCAATTGAGACCAATTAAGGTTAATTGCATACAGATTTAGCTTATCTGCTTAAAGGATGGTTGGTTTTTACATTTAGAAAAGGAATTTGTATAACTGTTATTGTTTTCAAGTAAAATGACTCTATAAGTCTTGAAATTAATTGTCTTCGCTTTGTTACTCATTAACCGCGACGTGACTTACACAAATGTGTGCAATCAGTTTTAGTTTATTCTACAATAATAATCATTCTTCGTGATAAGGCACTCAGAAAGGATTACTTAAGCCATATATTAGCGTATGCGCAAGGATGCGATGTCAAGGCATAATACGCAATTATCACCTAAAAGGTGACAACCATTGTCGTTGAAAGAAAACACCACGCCACACACAAAGAGCACAGTCACGGAAACACTGCACATGAGACGACATAATTCAATATTGAATACCAGATTTGTCACTTTATGGCTGCCTACACGCTGCGCAAGCGGCTAAGGCAGCGCCGCTCGCCTCACAAGCCTCCGACTCCTCTGAACACTCACCGCCCTCAGTAAATTCTTTGCATAAATAAGCGAGAAAGCTCCTCTTACAATATAATAGTGATTTCCTTTGCACTCACTTCGCGAAACGCAACACACTGCTTCCAAAACAATGTATAAAAACTTCCTTACCTTACACTGCGCAGTATTGATGTACTAACACGATCGATGAAGGAAAAACAAGGGAAAAGTAGACACAGTCACGTTCGTACGGATACGTCGAGAGTAATGGCGCCGGTTCGTTCGTTTCGACTTCCAACCCGTCGCCCGTCGGCTCGGAAGGCTGCCTTGTTTGCTCTATGACGCGCTGTGTGTTCACCCGTCTCTTTCTAATGTCGTATTTCAGTACTGGTAGAGAGAGACAGATATATGCATCAGTGGCATTGGTTTTACCTGTGAACTGTGGAGTGTGGTGCAGCAACCTACATCATCGGTGCTCTAAGCGCTTAACAATGTCACGTCTCGAGTTGAGCTCAAAATAATGCAAGCTTCAATTTCCAAATTACATATTTTTTGACGTCCCTTTTTGTACTCTACATTCAATTCTGTAATATTCGAAATTATAAAATAAATGCATCTAATATAAAACTAATCTAGACAATACAGTGACTAATCGGGCTTAAATATATTTTAATTTATTTAATGTGGCACTCTTTCTATTTATTTACAAAAGTTACAATGTTTTTAATTATTGGAAACTTTTTTATTTCTTACTAGTAGTGCCATCTGTTGGTATGAGAGATATTCTCAAAGTGAGAGAGCGGTGTTGCATACTGCTATATTAGTATTATTACAAAACTAAATTAAAAAGTGCCGCCATTTTCTAAGAGATGGCGCTATTAGCCATGATTTATTTAGCGATTGGAACTATGTATATTAGCATAGATATAACCAAATACATAGTTACATGTAACTACAGGTAATAGAGCCAATAAATATTTTAAAGCAACTAAATTTATTCCATAAATTCGATCAACCATAAATTCCATATATACCTACTGAATAAACGAAATGATGTTAATGGTCCTTCGAAACAATGAAATCAAATATGTACTTACATAATATTATATCATACGAATATGTATATATTTATCGCCATATTTAAATCAGTGAAATTAATAATTTTTCTATCATTAATATCAAGTTACTATAGTTAGAGTAGCGTTTAGCTACTATTATGTATTCTGTGGTTAGAGTATATTTTAATTTTTAACCTAAACAATACAATCCTTCATAGGCGTGAAGCTGTCAAAAGCAAATAATATAATGGACAGAGTATAATCGAACGAATCGTGTAAACTCAGTTTCATAACATATCTAGATATTGAAAGTTAGCAGTTACTAATATAATGCCACAGATAATACTATAAATAGGTACTATGCTAGCTTGCTGCCACAGCTGAGGGTAGAGCGGAGCTCTTCCTATGAATTGAGATTCATATCTATCATTTTCGTTATGCAAATAAATGTATGTATCAACAAGATGAACATAAAGGACAAAATGAATCTGGTGTTAAATAAAACAACTAGGTGTTATCTTATGTTTTCTTTAGAGCTCGAGCGGTGACTCTAGGTATACGTTAGCTACCACTGTGCTCTAGGTCCTAGAATCGCAATTCTGGAAGTTATAAGATTTTTTCTTAATCTGTTGTTAGCGAACAAACTATTCATTAGTTAAGTACCTATTTTATATTTTAACATCATTAGTCAGCAATGACATTTGAGTTTTGACAAGTCGTGCGTAAAAGGTGTGTGAACCTACCTAATATTTTAATTACAGTCATTTAAATGTTAGGCATATTTAGTTTCGACTTTCGATAGGACAAACAATCGTATAAAATGCTATTAAGTAATGATCTACTGCCTAATGAGTTGGAGGGGATAAAAACAACTGGAATACTAGGTACCTACTAATATTCAAAGCCTGTACAGATTAGAACCTAATTAAGTAATTTCGTCCCCATTATTCAATCCAAAGCAAATGCAAATTCAAATAAGAGTCAATACAATGTAGGTAGGTACGTTGATATACGTCAAGTAAAATTTCTCTTTCCCTAACCGGAAATATTGATTATATTAAATAGCCGTACAGAACGAACACATGCTTTGCAAAACAATGTCTTTGATGAAGCCGACTCGACGTTTATGCATTGAAACGATACCTATGTATTTTATGGTTTACGATGTTACGACTTACGAGTACGCGAAAGTCAACTGTGTCAATATCGGTTTTACGTTCGAAAGAATTGGCATTTAATAATTATTGTTTATATAAACCGTGACTAGTCGAATTAATATTTACCACTATGTAGGTAGCCTGGTAATACTTTGACAATACGTAGACTGTATTGACACAGTATTGATTACAATTACGTAGACCAAATGAGATTTTCCTTTTCATACGATAATAACGAAAGCTGAATCATTATCTTATTATCACATTATCTACCATTATTTTTCATAGGCGTTTTTTTTTTTTAATAATTGTCGCGGAAGAATTCTAACAAATACCCGCGGCCCCATCATTAAAGCGGCTCGACGGAACACAGTGGGGTTTTAGTCGGTAAGAATTCGACATAACCCACGGCTCCTTCCCCGGGGGCCGTGGGTATCTTTTGAAGATTTCCCCACTATAAAAAAAGGCGTTTTTTATAATTGCCTCCCTTTTCCCATATATCAATCATCTATTTTATTCATAAATTCATGTGAGTATTCGCACTTTCTCCAAAAAAGGTAAACAACATTTAAAAACAAACACTCAAATATTTGTATTTAATAAGCATGACAACCCAGCAATAGAAAGTCAATTGATCTTTACTAGAAAACAGTTACTACTCGCAAGTTTCCCGATTGTCTATATAGAAGCTGTTGGTATTTTGCGGTAGCGAAATGTGTTTTATAATTTCAGCTTGAATTTCATAAACTCTTGTTACATTGGATACGGTATTTTTAGTTTTGTACAACAAGATGTTTATAAATATTAATAATTTATTTTATACATTCTATGATAGCTTTGTTGGTCTATATACTCATAAGGAGTCTTATCTATCACACCTGGACCAGATAAACTGTCAAATTTATAAAATAAGTGTATTATATAATTAAGTAGTACGATAATCAAAGTACATAGTCGTTGTTATATTGCCAGCAAGAAGACATGATATTGCTGATATTTATTAAATCACATCAAACTTCTTAAATACAAAGTAACGTAAATTAACTATGCAAATCTATAAATAAAAATAAGAAATAAAGTCACTCACGACATTATCGCAATGTACAAAATGCCATATCAATTGTTCATACGCTCGTCGACTACGCTTTCACTTGACCGAGCTAACTCATTATTCTAGCTATCTGCTGTCACAATATCTGCACAGTGAGCTTTTAATTAGACTCCAGTGTTGCCGTCACAGAAAACATTAATTATACAAAGAGAAATACCGTTAAATCAACCTCTGGTAGAATTGTTTTGACAGCAACAATTTTTTCTAATATTCATTAATCTTTAAACAGAGCGTAGGTGTATTTAAATTCTTTATTGTTATTAGCAACTATTATTAAATATACTACCAATAAGATTAAGATATGCTTGTTCTAGATCTTATTTTAGATTTGTTTATAAAATCAAAGAACATTTTTGTTAATTTATCTGAAACAATTTTAAAGAAATGCGACGAAGCTTTCAAAGGATTTGATTAAAAGTCCGTTATTTTCAAACGCTAGTTAAGACTCTCATATTACAATGTATCGGTGAACAATTTAGTGTGATTACCGGCTGTTATCAATCCGTTAGCAATGATTAACCTCGATGTAGACGGTTATTAATCACACGTTAGAAGTTTCGGCACTTCAAACTTTGTAGTTTGTACCGTTACCATCGCGAATGTTTCGCTAAGCATATAGAAAGCGGTTATATTCGTTTTTAATAATTGTATGTATGTACATATAGCGTTAAATTATAATTAATATTTGTCTAGTTTATTTTAAGTGTAACCTGTGACAAGGAAAAGAGTATTCAGATCTCACCCTGAAGTTTTTAATGGCCTGATAAGTTTATTTTTTCAATACGATTTCAGTTTTCGAAAACAATTAGGAAAACTTACGCAAACTGAACTCAAACATGATATTTTAAGCAGTTTTCCTTAGAGCGTTGACCAGGAATCCCTAGAAAAACACCTCACTGTTTGCTTTGGATAACGTGACGGTATTTGGATTCGTTAACACGTTCGCTGCGGCACCGATATATCTGTACTTTCCATTACTGCGTTACGGGTCGTTTTAAACCTTGTCCTATACCAGAGATTGTGGCGGCACGAGGCATATTAAACCCCACCGCCCGTAGGAGACCAAATAAGACAAAGTGTGCGGCTTTTGTCGTGATTATTATTAACAATGAGTTCATTAACCTAAATCTACCGTCGCCCGTGGTTAGATTAGTTAGTTTAGATTCTATGGGTAAAATAAAATGTGGGGTCTGATGTACCCCATACCGCACTGAACAATAGCAGTTTTTCATATAATTTAGTGATGGGAAAAGAAATATCGATTTTATTTAATTGTATTTATTTATCAAACTTATGGATGTTTTTTTATTAAAACAGGCCAAACCAGAATATTGTTTGCAACCAGTGCATTCTGTGAGAATTTCCTTTACTTTTTTGTCGGCCTTACGACTTGTTAAGAAGGTGCGGAGTTTTTCGTAACATCCTACACATCTCCTCTTCTTTGATCCCTTTAAGAGATGATGTGCCTTGTTTGTTGGCTTGTTGACTTAGGCAAGAGTTAAATTTTGATGAGCCATACACCGATTGCCGGGTGTTTTGGATTTGCCGCTAGTTGATTCAATGAACAAACACACTAATAGTAATCATGATTATCAACCTATTTGTAGAAAGTTACTCAACATGTCACATTCACGTTTCGATTAACGATATTTATTATAACGAGTAGTTAGGATGTTTGAAAATTACCTGTATCCACATTCAGGTCCTTCTTTGTAAAAGCTTCAATAAGTTGTTCCACAAATAGTCTCGAATGCGTTGCACAACACTAACCGCGTGAAGCTAGCTTAAGGTGCGGTACGAGGTGCGCGGTGGTACGAGGTGTTCGCAACCTCGTTCCGCACTGTGTTAGAATTTTTATTTGTTCAGTGCGGCACGAGGTCTAAGAAACCCGGTATTAAGGTCGGTATACCATTGAACTAGGAATCAATAGCACATCTCAGATATATAGATATCACTTTCCTACACTGAACCAGATGGAAGTTATGCCTCCCGCACGACAGAGAAGTTTAAGTTTTTTCCTACCGCTATAACGACGAGACACGGACAGGGTGTTTCAAGCCCTGTTTCGCAGCGAACGTGTTAAATTGTCTTCTTGTTTATACTAAACGATATCGCAAGGTTCACATTTCCGGCATGCCATAAATTTCGTATTTTCGATTTCACCAGTAAGTGTTTACTTGTCTAGTATTTTATGGAACACAATTGTTTGTGCCTAGAGCGCTGTGAATTGCCTGTCATACCTGCTAGCCTAGTAATTGTAATATGAATCCTATAGCTAGCGGCGCCGCTTTTTGCTTATAAATAAAGACTAAATGATACCATAAAAAGTTTCATTACTTTTACTTTAATTATAATATTCGATTTTATGTAATCCAAATACTTACAGAGGCTATAAACGAACCTGCAATACTTAATTTCTCTTTTCATATTTTTTATATCTAGACAAAAGAGCAGGAAAACTTAGAGCAATAAACCAACTTAATGCTCTAAGCCGGAAAATGAAAGCAGAAGTTAAGAAAGCAAAATAAGAGGTGAACTTTGCCGACCATCTCTTTGAAGCTTTGTGCCGAGGCTTTAATAATTATACAAATATAAATTTCACACACATAACGTAAATTTACCAAATATTTTGTTAAAGCATTAGAATGAAAAAGAAATTAATTTTCTCAGAACAATAATAATAGAAATCTAATCGAAATGATAAACAATGAGTCCACGAGGTACAATCGAGATAAAAATACTCCACGTAGGGGTAATTGCGAGACTCTTACCTTGTATAATTTTGTGCAATTTAGATTTTATCTGTACCTTGTTATAATAAAGTTGGAGGTCCTTCAAAAATTGTGTGTGCGTAGCTTTCGCATTTAAGCGAAAAGGTTATACAAAAGCACTTTGTCACATGAAATCAATTCAAAGCTTTTTATCACTTCGATACGCATAATTCTGTTTAATGTATTGTAAGTTCGATATTATAATAATATTTACGAAATTTAAAACGATTGACGTTGACTGTACAAATTAGGCTCGTACATCGCTGTAATGTTTAGTAAATATTAAATGCACATTAGAATGAACTCTCTGACCCTGCCGGCTGCCACGTGTATAGCTTTTGTTTTTCTCTGTATTTCCTCGTTACATCAGACGACGTGGCAGCGTACTTTGATCTGTACCATCTTAACGTTTGTTTAATCAATAGCGACAATCGAAGTCCGTATTAATTAGGAAATGGTCTAGTATTTTAGCAAATATTGGGGCATAGCCGGATTAGTGTTTGTGAAGGTCGGGCTATGAAGTGGCTTCTTTGATACAAATGCTATTATATAAAGTATTAGAGGTTATGAACTCTGTTTAGTGATTTGATTAGTTAGTTTATCATATCTATGTATTATATTATGCTTGGTCCAGTTAAATTAATTCTAACCTATATGAGTAATTTGGCATGATGAGCTGTGTGCATTGAATGTGTTCAATTGATATAATTGAATAGGTAGGTATTATCAGAGATAAATAACAAAACAACACCTTCTTTAAAATTAATATAATATGTAGGTAAAGTTTCATAAAAACTCTCTTTTTACTATTATTAAACATTTATTTTCTAGGAAGGTTTAGATTTATCTTTATATATAAAAATGAATCGCAAAATGTGTTGGTAAGCGCATAACTCGAGAACGGCTGAACCGATTTCGATAATTCTTTTTTTATTATATTCCTTGAAGTACGAGGATGGTTTTCATGTAGAGAAAACGTAAATATGTACTACGGGCGAAGCCGGGGCGGACTGCTAGTATTATATAAAAACTAGTTTCGACAATTTTTGTTTTATAGAGTTTATCATTCATCAAATTACCAAAATATAAAATGTTTGTATTATATATAGTTTTAGCTATTATTTAAACAAAAGCCACGTTTTTTTTCAATATAACATTTATAAAAGTAGATAAAAATCCTTATGGTCGTTAGTCATATATAAAGCTCTATTTTAAATTTGAGAAGTCCTACTTGACTTTAGCATGCCTTTTAGGATCATCGGAATAAGCATTGTTTTTAAATACAAGGTCATATACTACTAACTACATAATATTGTTATTTTTATGTATGTATCAATCTAAATCTATGTCGTTTCTATTTTCAGCTCCACTTTGCAGCATCTACTATCCATCAGAGTCAATAGTGTGCATTATAGTGCACAGTTCTACACATATAAAATTTGGATGTACCTTCATTAAAAAATGGTAATGAATATGATACAAATTTAATCCGTTTTCTCTAATAAATAGGGCATTGAATGTGACACTCGATTTTGTTTGCAGAAAGCATTACGGGTACACGGAATGCATCGGTCTCGAATCTCGATTCTCGGTTCATTGGAAATCGAACTATCGTGTTACGCCGCCGACATTCTTACGTTTGTATCTAAATATTTATTAGAACACGGAAACGTTTTGTGGATATTATATAAAATACTATAGAATACTTTTAGAGAGCGATTGAAACATAGCTTTTATGTCGTTTCGTTTGAGTGCGAGAGATATGATTTAAATAAAATTTCCGTGCTTACATCTAAGATGACTTACTATTTATACTCGCAAAATGCAATCAGAGCACCTATTGCATTATGCCTAACCGATTCGCTTGCAGACACAAAATACATACGTATACGAAATTGTGTAAGGAGTATCAACGATGACGTCTGAATCCTTATGTCTTTATGCTGAAGTTAAGTTTAAAAACGCAAAGTATATGAAATCGATAAATATTGAGATCTCACCCTGTAGTAGTAGCGACATAGTAACAGACTGCAATATTATTTTATTGCAGAGTTGATCAAATGCGCACAAATATGCTGATCAATGCACATACAATTTTTAAAATACATAAAAAATAAAAATGTGTAGGTACAAAATAGTAAAAAAAACAACAAAAATTTGGAAAATCCAAAAGTGCACGCCTCATAATTTTTTTTTAATAAATATTTATTAATTATTATTTTTGTTTATTTAATAACAATTAAACCACATCGAATCAGACCCTGAAAAATGAAAGGGTTCTATTCCTGAGCATACTCAAGCGTAAGAGAAAAAAAAAGACTCGATTAGTAAAGTATTTCGGTCGCTATCGTGTTAACAAGAAAAAGGATCCGCACATACAGACACACGGACGTCCAAGACAGAACTTTTTTAAACTGTTTTTTAACTAGTTTAAATAACAAAAATGACATCAAAAATATCATGAACGTTAAAAATAGTGTTTTTTCTTAATATGTGTGTGTATGTATTATCTTACAAGTGCAATGTATGATACATAAAGACATTTTAAGTTTGAAAAATCAGATGTTTTGCGCGAAGTGACAGTAGTACCCACCTCAACGCTTCGCTTATGAGGCGTGCAATATCACGTAATAAAAGATTCACGTAATTATATATTGAATACAAACCAAGAATAGCCATTTTAAAATGATATAATAGTTGTGATTATTTAACTTAGATCTTATCAATCAAGAGTGCTTCATTCCAGACAACCTTGAAACAAAAAGTGCATAAAATAGATAACCGATTGACAACAGAACGAGTAAAATTTAATAAAAGAAATTCCTATTCGACTTCAAATTTATTACTGTTTTTCGATGGCTTGGATGAGAATTTCATAGAATTTTAAATGATTATATAGTAGCGATTTAATATTATAAATATGACAAAGTACCTACATTTTTTTTCACGCCGTAGATAATGATAATGAAAGGGTATCAAATGCGTAGGAATGATGAATATTCGTAAAATAAAGATTTTTTCTAATAAATTGTATGCATGTACACAAAAACGAATCGGAGCAGAGCAAGGAACAGATACAACAAAAAGAAAACTCTTATGTGTCCAGTATCCCCCAAAATTAAGAAGAATAATAATTAAAGGCAAGTGCCTTTAGAAGTCTAAAGGCAAAATCTATCACATTAGTAACGCTACATATCCGATCGGATATATAATTATATGTATTTGACCTCTGTATGCCGACAATAACAAATAAGTAAGTATGTAATTAAAAAAATATACATCTTTAAAAGATTATGCAGGGGAACGACGATTCTACATTGTTGCTATGACGCTTAGATATTATAATTAAAAGAAAAACTGTTGCTAGTATCCTTAGGCACTTGTAAAATGCAATTAATTTTTAATATACATATTATCTTGGCACGGTTGTATGATAATAATACAAATTCCATGTTTTGAAATCGTGTATTTATACAAAACAGAGCATTTTCCAGCAGAGCATGAAAAAAATAGAGTTCTCTTAGCATGGACAATAATAGTTCTATAGTTCTTATAGTTAGAGATTTTTGGCCACTCGTTATGCAAACTTCCGTAACGTAGCGGTAACGTAACTTAACTTAACTTTTCTCTATAATTAAAAAAAAATATACTTGACGTTACTAGACCCTGAAATTATCCAGTTCCTTATTATTTTTTAAAGAAAACAAAGCAGTTTGCTTTCTGAGTGTTGCGTAATTTGAACAATGAACATACACAACAAAAGACTTTTATAATTGTTGAGTCATGTCAAGTTTGCTGGCGAACAAGGACTTAACAGGATATTAGTCAGTACGATAGCGTTATCAAACTTTCCCGAATTGCATTTTTGTTTGGAACATAAAAACAGTAGTTCGATAACAAACACATTGCTGGGCTGTTAATGATTCCGAATGGCACAAAAAATGCTATTGTTCTAAGGCAACGAATGTAGAATTTTTTAAGATATATTGTTTTTAATTTAAATGTATTGTATTTTGACTATTAACTAGTCTCAGTTAGAAGTTTTATAAAATAACAATTTGTAGCAATTTTTCACTTAATAGACAGAAAAAAGTCTTTTTGATTCGCTTAAATCCCGAAATAATGTAAAATGTGTTTTAATTTATTTAACAGATAGGCAGAGTCTATATAAGATTTATTTATAACTATGAAAGTGATGGAAAAGTATGTGTTTTATATTTAGTAAAAAAGAACCTGGCATTTTATTTAATTTCTTTATTCTATGTATAATAGTGTTATACGTAGAATGGTACTCCTACGTCAAATTGCAAGGATGTGCGTACGAAGAAGATAGGCTGATTCATTTTAAAATTTGTAATCATTTCTGATAACATTTGTGTCCACATTATAAGTATTTCGGAAATATCCCATGAAATTCCTATGTTTACGCAAACCTGACTCAAGTGAATGTGATCTTATCTCTACATTGGTCAATATAACATTTAAATGAGTTTTGTGAATAAACGTATGCGCTTACGCATACAAAAATTGTGTAAAAACAGAAGATAGAGAGAAAGCTTAGTTTCGAGAACTTTGAAGAATATTTTCAATAGCTTTTCTTCATTAATTTACTGTAATATTTTTCTTTATTTACCACATATTAGTAAAACTTGTACAATTTTATATTTCCATAGATTTCAAACCGGGTTACAAATAAATTGATGACTAGTTAAATTGTCTCTTAGCAACATAGGAATAAAGAGAATATATGTATAATATGATTGTATCATCATACAACCCATCGCTTATCTTTTAGCTGTACCGCAGATAATATAATACTATGCTGTACCAAGAAGTGCGGCGACTTTGAAAGTTTTTGCTCACAAAATTTGAGGAAAAATGTACTTACGTCATGCATTACGGTCAGGGTCACCTACTTGTATAGACAACGTATTATTGTCCTCTTATATATAAATAACGTATTTTATTATACGCTGTTTAATATATTTTATCTTACAATTGCCTTAGGGTGAGATATATGTTTTAGTGAGTGTTAAATATGTCACTTTCAAGTAGGTAGGTATAAAAAAGCTTTTTTTCTGTAGGTACATACTATTTCTGCAATTATTATATGTTGACATTAACAACTTGTTATTGTTAGCTACGAGCTTTTTATTACTAGAGTATTAAATAAGTTTGTTACCAATAACTAGTTACAACAATAGCAGCCTGTGAAACTATTTCAAAGTTATCAGTAAGTAAATTAATCTTTATGAAAAGAGAAGTCTAAATATCTAGCCAAGGAAATAGACAAAACCTAGAGCAATATATTTATTGGTAATCAATTGGTTTTTAAGGACTAAAAACTATGTCTTCTATATATTAGGGACCTACTTAATAAATTTTATATTGAAACACCGTCATGATATTTTCAGCGTATATCACTTAAAATATTCAAACATATAAGATATAATTGTACACATTTGCATTATTATTCATTCTGATGTAACAGCTAGAATACTAGATCCAAAAAGTTCTATTCAAAGATAAAAGAAACATTCACAATCGATATTGGTGCTAAGAAATTAGTGCCGGCCTTTCACGGCTAGTCTAGTTGTCACGTAATTTGCAGTTGCGTCAAAATTCGTCACGGTAAATGACCCGCTATCTGTGTTACGTGCATCCCATGAGTCAGATAAAATTGTTACTATATGGTGTATACTGTATGGTGTATAGTTTGTGAACTCGTTGACCTTTGGTTTGCTATGAGTGTTGGTGTTTCTGCTTTGTGGTATTTATTTGGTTGGTAACTTAGTTTTCCTAAACAAATAGATGACATTTAATTTATTTAAGGCTTATCTAATAACTGTTGCATTTTCCAGGTGACTTGAAAAATTGAGAATAATACAACAACATTATTTTATCGATTTATTGCAACATTATTGGATTAATTCTTATCAGGCAAGGTTATAAATTATAATCAAGATATTCAAATTTAACTGTCAATTGGTAAATATGTTTCGATAAAAATTATACTTTGTTTTGTATAGGTATCTCTCGATTGAGCTACGTTTTACGTTACGTTCCTACGTGAAATAAACAATTATTAGTACTATTATTTTTCAGTAAAGTATTGATTACCTACAGGTAGTAAGGAAATGAAATGAACAAAGCGACCAAACTTTTTCCAAAGGAAATACTCAATACACGACCCTGGTGCAGTCACGGTGGTCGCCGCAGCACAAAGCATCAGATGTGGATCAATTGCACTGACCTGCTTTGTGGACAATATAATCAGCACTACGATACTGCTAGTTGCTTTGGTATAGGATTGTTTGATAGGTTGGGAGTATTGTTCTTTAATTGATGTAATTAATGGTAATGAAAATCAGTCAAAATATTGTCATTGATGCATTTTTGGGTGCATTTATCATAGATTTTAGTAGTAGGTATGTATATAAAGAATTGTAGATAATTTATAATACAAAATGGTTAATTTTGTTTTTGGTAGTGCCTATACTGCACCAGAAGGTAGTTAGCGCGGAAAGTTTTTTTTTTAATTATTAATATCTCAAAAATAATATCTCAAAAAATTGCTCCTTAAATGCTCCATCAGAATCAGTAAATGATCCACTTCTATAATTATTAGTTTATTTATAATTCATTAAAAAAAATCCAAATAGGTACTGAAAACTTGATTTCCCTACAGTATGAAAAATATTCACTATTCATTAAAAAAAAATTAAATACAAAAAAATTGCTCCTGAATCCTGATTTGCTCTATCAATTACAATAAAAATATATTTAATTTTGATAACTTCCTTCCAGTGTTTTTTTAAAGATTTATTTATTCATAAAATAGAGCCATCTTCAATAAATTTTACGTCTCCAGTGTCTATATTATCGAATGTTTTTTTTAACATGATCGCTGCCATTGCATCTACTTTTTAAAAAAGATAAAAAAATAGTAAAATAGTAACGATTTTTAAAACATTTCTACATTCAACGGTTAAATTAATACGACCGCTGTCCGCTACAATTCACGTGAACCACCTAATTCCCATAAAATAAATCTTCCTAGAAAATATGCAATTATCGGAACATTGTAAATAATGAGTGTTTACAGTGTACCAACTTTATCACAGCTACTCGCGTTTATTGTGGCGATGTGGGTTCAGTGACCCGTATGTGGTCAATGTAACATGGACACCGCAACCCAACCGCCCAGTAATAGTAGAAATATTGCATACATATTGCGATATTTTGTTAAGTGTAATATGAGTTTGCGGGAATAGGTTAAGAGCATGGTACGAATAAATAGATTGTGTGTACTTACTATGTAGTTCTATACTACCTACTGTTATAGATAGCATAATGGGTCAATGGGTGAATATTGTTTTGCTGTTTTTAAGAACTTTGTAAGATAATAAAAGCTCTAGTTAAATTCTAAATTGGTCTGTCTGTCTCTTTGTTTCAGAATTTCGACAATATTTTGTGGTATTGAAGGTAGGTTGAAATAAAGGCTGTTTTTGATGACAATGATGAAGCTGTTAGTTTTGTATTGACGTTTTAAAAAAATATGAATTTAGTTAAAATGAAGATACTTACTTTGTTAGAAGATAAGACTTAGTCATGATCTCATGAATGAACCTTCAGGCGTAAAAAAATATTTATTTAAATAAAGCAGATAATAATGACACATTGTAGAGTTAATGAAATAATAAACAGCTTTTAATTTAAATGAAGTTTCCGAAACATATTTTCAATAACAAATATTTACAAATTACGTAGTCAACAAGCCCTCGCGTTCATAATTTGTTATGTAACATTAGAATTCGAGGTGTGTGAACAAATAAAAAAAAGACAATGGAAATGAATAAAATGATAGTCTATTGTTTGTTAAAAACAGTCAATATATTATAACGATACCCAAACAAAATACCCATTAATATATTATACACCATTAATTTTAATAGATATTATTAAAATGCATTCAGAAGTGCACATAATATTATAATAGTAGTTACATTAATATTTTAGTAATTTGTTTGTATATCATATGAATTGATTAAGATTTTCGTGTCGCAGTGTTTGTAACTAAATTTCTCTGAATCGGCTAAACATATTTATAAAAATTTTGTGAATATTCCGTAGATGTCAGATCCAGATCATAATTTTTACTTTTACCCTGTAATGTGTATTTTTGCCAGGCCACTTAGTATTTTATACACACCATATAATATTTTCTAATTTCTTACTACATATACCTATTAATATACTTAATGCTTCCGATCAATGAGTAATTCTATTTGATAAGTAAACAAATTGATAGTAGGGTCACTGTATCTTCCTCCATAAAGCGGCAATTTATCGACACGATTAATTAATGTACGATAAATTATAAGCAGGATTTTTATAACTCATAAAGTAAGCGGTACCTTTTTCCTATAAACATTCTGCTAAGTTAAAAGTTTGTGTTGGAATATATTGAATTGATGGTCTTAGAGAATTCACTGAAAAGCACTATACACATTAAAATAACTGTGTAAACTGTAAGCAATGTATAACAGGTAAGTCCCATAGTTTGAAATACTGTACAGAAGTATAGAAGATACTGTTATTAAGAGTAATTAGGCTTAATTAATGATATATTAGTAAATAATAACATATATATTATCTATGAACTTAGTGAAAGCGATAGCATAATATTATCTACAGATTATTCATTAATAATAGTAATTTTCTATTTAGTCTGTGAGAGTAAAATCACCAGCGTCTTCCGATGAATAGAATCATTAGTGCACGTCATGCAAGATGATTATAGCTACCTTAAATGGATATCAAAATATAACCGATACCTTGTTAATGTCGAACTAAAAATTCGGATATTATCGTTATATTATGTTGTTGGATGTTTTATATGTTCTATACGAGGATATAATATGTACCTACTTATTAAATTTATATTTCAAATTTTCAAACAATATTAAAAAGGTCCAGTACCTACGATTTTTTAGAAATATGCACTTGTTAAGATGAACTGAGTTTTGCTATAGTAATAATAGTAAAAATCAATAAAAATCTCGAAAATCTCTATTATACTAACATGTAAAACGCATGTCGTTGTTTATTAAAACAAAACTTTTACAAAATAACATATATCAATTATATTATTGAAGATTGTTTACGTAGACGAAGGCTCTGACGCACCACAGTCATTATTTCTAATAACCCATTGTAAATTACTATAATATTATGACGTATTTTGTGACGAAGTAAGCAGCAATCGTTTTGATTCTTCATTTGTATTCAATTAAAGGATAGATGAGCATAATATCAATAATTATAATGTTGCTAGAGACACGCTCTCGTACACTCACAAATTTACATAATTACATCATACATTTATTAATCTGACAATTTTTTTATTAGTTACTGATAAAGTTAGCAATGCCGGTGTCACCTGCGTACTCTGCAGCACATTCGATTCTGCAACAAGTTTCATGAAAATCGTAGTTGTGGTTTAGACAGAAAGCGTAATAGATAGACATACTTTCACAGTTATAATATTAGCATAAACAGCACACTTGCTGTACCTGAACCTGAAAGCTTATAAGAAATAGTCTGAAACAGCATATACTATCGGTTACAATTGCTGCTTTCCGAACCAGTGGTGATGGTGATGAATGATAAGACTGATCTGACAGTTTTATTCGATGTTTGAGTTTAATTAATTAGTCTTATTCATTTTGGTTTGTGACAAATTGTAGGTACATGGAATTAATACGTTTTTTATCCGTAACACGTTATCTATTGAATATTTTTGGTGATTAGAAGCGTGTTGGTGAGAATTATTAGATTAAAAACCGTTTAGTTAGATAATTTATATCTCACTGCCAATTTTATATATTTGATCCGATCAGTTCGTGCCTATCACCAGCTTCGCTTTAGTTATGTATCGGCAGCTTGTCAATAAATCTTTTTATGAGCAAGAACCAAATCCCTATAAGTGCTTCTTATGTCACTATAGAAAGTGCCTGATACAAATCCATAAATTAAAATTAATTTCCAATATTAAAAACCTCCATTAGACCATAATGCCATAATGCACCATAAACAAACGTCACCTTAAAATCCTTGTGTATCATATTATTATTAATGGAAAATAACACTTAAATTTTTACCCTTTAGGTTTGTATTTTGTTGTCAAGTTTTTATGTAATAGGATGTACGCCGTGTGAAGGTATTAAAGGTTTGATAAATGTACTATTAACATTCCGAGGCTTAGGGAGAGGGCTATCTATCTTCTGATGTGGATTAGTTTGTTTAGATATCGTATCATAAAGCAGATAGTCTCTCTTTATCAGTGTTAGAGCTTCGCTTGCCGCTAGTGCCTATTTATGTAAAGAGTGGATATAAAGCAAAATTACCAATTACCAAATGACCTTCGTCGTTCCAGCCTTTTAGGACGTCCACTGCAGGACATAGACCTCCCCCAAAGATTTCCATAACGACCGATCACCGGCGGCCTGACTCCAGCGGCTACCCGCCACTTTGATCAGGTCGTCTGTCCATCTCGTTGAAGGCCGTCCCACACTGCGACGTCCTGTACGTGGTCGCCATTCGAGAACCTTTTTACCAAATAACCTTGGTCTTTAATATTACACATATCATCTGATAGAAGATTGGTAATTAATTTACTTTATGGGGTATAAAGACTCTTAAGACTGACGTAGTCTTTTGTAATAAATCTAACTAAAATTGCTCCTGGCTTTGTATGATGTTAGACACCAAGTATTTTCGAGCGGTGACAAAGTGAATTATTAATGATATTTAACGTTGTGTTTAGACAGTCAAGGTAATACAAAATATTCGATCTTACCACAACGTAATAACCAAAACAAGATGTAAAAAATATGACGTCAAAGCAAGACAACCGGTACAATGTAATTTACGGACAAAATAAGTCTACAGCGTGTCAAAGGTTGATTTATTATATTCGTCATATTATTATTACGCATCGTAAAGACGTAAATCGTTATTGATCTTTTTATGTTCTCACCATAAAGTAACTGAGATTTCAATTACGACTATCCATATAAATTTAAAAGCGTAGATATAAGGATTTTCTCAATATTTTTAAAAGTCAAAGAGACGTATTCTGTTACATATTAGGTTTTTGTTAAATGTGTAAATGTTTTACATATAATTGCTATAATCATGTTATGCCTTACATCCAACAATTCATAACGTACCTATATATTCTGTTGCACTATTAAAAATATAAACACTATGCACCATAATTTATTTCATTTCACAGCCGCACTCGCTCGGCAATTTCTCTTAAGCCAATCTGTTCAATTTTTTCTGCAGAAGAACAGGTATCGTGTAATTATTCTGTAATGCTCTTCGCATCCGGCGGCCTTATGACAGCTAACAACTCAATAAAATCTAGAATTACCAGATTAGTGTATTCCGTGCGTATACCATTCATTTCGCTGGCATCAAGTTTATTTCTTGAGTTCAAACTATCGGTCAATACTTTATGGAAGTCAGTAGTTATATCGTTACAATCAGTAAAGATATATAATTTTTTTGGCACAACAAAAAGAATTGGATATGCAACTTTGAATGTTTAATCAGAGCTTTCCAAATCTTGATTTACTTTGTTGTTTATCAGTGATCGATTTCCATTTCCCGTATACTTCATTTCATGCTGCTCTAGCAAATAAAATTACAAACAATAACGTCAGAAAGTAAAGCCAGAGGCCTGTCCCGGAGCAGTTATTAGCGGCAATCGTGAACGTTGACCGAGAAAGTTGCATTGAAACTTGCGTCGCTTTATCATAACATAAATATTGATTGATGTGAGGACTCTGCAACTAGAGAAAGGCAATGAAAGTGATTTTATAACCACTCTGTGTAACTAGTAGTTTTTAATAAAAAATCGGGATTTACGAGTCACTGCCTCCATTTAACGTATAATAGGACCACACCTGCGTTAAGACTCGACTGGGAGTGTCAATAGCTATCTCCATGCTGTTTATGAATGTTTATTATACGTTGATGCGGATTTTCTACTTATCTGATCAAAGCTACGGATACTGTGAATGTTGTTTGGCATTAAAGCTTATTTGTTTGTAAGTTCCACTTCACGTGAACTTGTCAGGATGAGGGGAGGTGTTAACAAAAGTAAATAAACTTTTAACGAGGTTTTAATTTAAATACTCATCACTTTTTCATAAGAGAACTTAATTTATATACAGCCTGCCAGAACTCGACACTTACGTAATCTAATTTTGGGTACATTGCGTATCGAATACCATTCTTCAACATCTTCCGCGTTATCCACGGGTAATGTACTGCAGTCTGCACGTAAGACGATCTTTTACACAGGTTTGATGTGCATTGCCGGCACAATGCAACACAAAGCGGCACAAGAACGTGTTGTGCACGTGTGATCCGCACATGCGATGCTGCATTGTTTATTTTTTACTCGTCCCTGCAATGCTTCCTCTGGATTCCTTCGCAGATGGTTGGAACTTGGAACTCTTTGTCAACGTATTTTGCTACACCATGATGTGTGAAAACCAATTACATCCATATTAATAAGAAATGTGTTCTTAAATATAAACTATATTATGTATGTTTCATTTGTACCTAATTAGAAGGTGTGAATAATTAAGTCTTCGGAATTAGCCATTAGAGGAAAATTAGAGCCAATATTTTTTGTATAGTTCAAAAAAAAAACCCAAAAATGTCGACTTACATGCTTCATTTTACATTTTCTAAACAAGGACAAAACAAGACCCTTTGCAAAACGATTTATATGGAAATGTGTCTAATGGTTTCTATCTTAAATCTTGTTTGTGTCTATTTTCCATTCATTAAGTGATTTTGTACGATTTATTTCGTACTAGCTGTGCTCCGCGGTTTTACCCGCACTCCGCAGTGCACCGCTTCTGTTGATCTTAGCGAGATATATAGCCTATAGCCTTCCTCGATAAATGGGCCAGCTAACACCGAAAGAATTTTTCAAATCGGACCAGTATTTCCCGAGATTAGCGCGTTCAAACAAACAAACTGTTCTATTTGTGGTTGCCGGTTGTGTGAGAACATTTTTCGTCAGAGTGAGAAAACCACAATAAATATACCGATTTCTTATATACTATTTACTAATTACTTATTTCAAACATTCTCTTTTGTGGTTTTACATAGTACTCACACACTGTCCTAATTATTAGTTCTGGTAATTTCAAAAGGATTTACATTACAATAAGGTCATTATTCGTATAGACAATGGCTGTACGATTTCCAAAGAATCAAAATATGAATACAATAAGCGTTATTTCATTAATTCACAACCTGCATATTTATGTTCTAATTTTCCTGACTAGTAGGAAATTTATTATCTAGTAAACTCTCTATTTCTATAGGGATGTACATTTTATTTAATTTTCTCTTCGGGAAATAAAAAGATGAAGGTCTCAGTTGAATTTCTTGAAGTCTTTCGTGTCACTTTTATTCTGTTGTTTTATGACATTGAAATGTATTGATTCTGTAAAAAAGCATGTACCGCTATAAATTCTGAAAGCATATAGAGTTGCCCTTTTTATTGTGTTATTTATTGTAGTCGATAATTGTGTTTATTCTTATAAATTACGTTATTTTAGCGTTTCTTATAATAATATAGTTGAAGTAAACACAATATCATACTATTCTCACTAATTTACATAAAGAGTTAGGCATTTGATCTAAATCACGATGACGATTCTTGATAAGACAGTCGTTTGTTTTAAGACTGAATTCAAAATTAACAGAAAGCTAGTTTTATTTCAATTCGATATGTATCTGGCAATCTCAAGTTATCTAACCATGACGATAAATCGTTTTGACGTGCTAAACAGCTTGCTAGACTGAAAATAAATAGCAAATCATGGGGTAATTGCCGGATACAGTCAATAATCCTATTTTTTCGACTTTTTGCGAAGGCAATGAAGCGTTGTCTCGTTGTTTTTATGCAATAGTCTGCTGACCTTACCTTAGTCATTGGAGGCAATTGTTTTTTCTAACTTTGTTGATAGTTGTATTTGAAATGTTATGTCTCGCGATGGGTTGATAACTACCTTAATATCTTATACGTGTGCTTTGTTCGACCACAATGTTTATAATTTTTTCTCATTTTCTACTTTTTGCTTATCTTTGTATTACGTATTATTAAACGTGGGTTCATTTGGCTTGTATACTAGATTTAAAATGTTGTATGTATTCTTTAATTCAAAGAAAAAGTTGTCCAAAAATTCAGTTTATTATTCAGTTATTGTAAATTAATTGTACTGGATAGTAATTTTTAAATTGTATGCTGGGGGAGTCAATTTATTCCTAAAAATATATATATATTTCAGCTACTTTTGAAATTTGAGGCATAACTTTAAAATTGTTAATTTTCACAATTATTAAAAGTGGTATTGCATTGTAGTGTTACGACACAGATTAGATACTAGGTAACGATTCTGCGAGCCCATTACACGCAAAATACTCAGATGCAAAATTTTTACGTGTTTGAATTTTATAGTTGGAGATTATCAGAAGGGCCATGGCAGAAAGTGGGCTTATAATAATAACCAGATAACCTCTACTCGAATTCGTGATATAAAAGCAGAGCTACATCTTCGATTCCCATAGCCATGACTCCATCAGAAGTCGATTGAAACGCTCGTTGCTATGGTAGATTAGATCAGTGCAATAAAAAGTGTCAAATCAATTCGTCGGAATCAAATACTAGGATATATTCGAGGAATTGTGGACAATGTAACGGGAAACGCACGAACATTGAATATATTAGTGAATGTAAAACAAGACCACCTACTGCGAGAATTGTATTATCTTGAAGGAATACATCAATACATTTATCTATACGTTAAATAAACACATTGATGGAGCTTGTATGACAACAAGGATAGTAATAAGTTACGTATATAAAAACGTGTATTCTTCAGTTACATTTCTTCGCTGCTATTACATGAATCCGATTAAACATGCCTATTTTTTTATTTTACCTTGGTCTGTGTGAAACGTTCGCATGATCAGCAGAGAGTTCTAGGTTAATTATTTTACAAGTTCCATTATCTTTATATCCATTCATACTAATTTAACTGCACATTTTATAAGGATCAATGCAACATTAATTTTGATGACGTTTTACACTCCCTGATTTCACCTGCGCATTCTGCGCTTCCGTACAAACTCTGGGATAAAAATATGTTTTTTTTTTCGGTTATTTTGGTTATTCAAGACGTAACTACCTATGTATTTTCACTCTAAATTTCATTCAGGTCAAGGCTGTGGTTCAGCAATAAAACCGTGACCAATTTACGTTTATAAGTATGGATCATGTTTGTGTAAATATTGTTCGAATAATGATTTGATGTTAAATATAATAAGATCGCTAAATAGCAAATCGTGTTACGTGACACGTTATTATCTCATCATACTAACTGATCCTAACATTTTATTCAATTTGATCTTCATATTAAATTCAGGCTCAAAATTGGGACCATTCAACAATCTATTGTCATGTATCGAGATAGTGCCCTGACATTTGAAGTAGACATTACTCTCAAAAACTAAGAGAAAGGTTAATATGCCTAGACCTTGGCTCCAGGATGCTACAACTACACGGTCACGATTTAGAAAGATGTTCCTTCCATTTACAATCTATTACACGAATTTGCTATTAAACAAAACAATTCAACGTCAGATAGATGCGTGAGAAGTTGTTTATGCATATTTATATTAAAGACCTAAAACGGAATAAAAAGATGCCATAAAATTATGACCGAGAAGGCATTAAGTTTGCAAGAGCATAAATTTTAATGGTTGTGGGAAATAATACTGATATTAATAAAATTACATGGCGATCTGAACCGTTAAATGAAGTACTTAGATATTATGAGTAAATATGAATGTTGATTAAAATTAATTAAATACTCACCTTTCATGATCGCGATGTAAAAATATTAGATACACCTTATTTTCCTTTTAAATCATACATCTCATTCGAAACATTAGTTTTAATTTCCTGTTTTCAAAACGAGATTTTTCATTTATAATGTTTTTTTTTAATCAAAATTATAAAAAATTATAAAATACAGTATCAAAACTTCAGTGATAAATACTATCACTTTGCTGCTAATAGGACCACCTATGGTGCGGAGAAACAAAGTGTAATTTGTCATCTTGATATTAGGCCTATAAACATACGTGTAAACAACTTTAAACTCTACCATTAGAGATATAGAAAAGCAATTCCTTTGTAACGTAAATCCTTAGAGGTAATATTTTAGGGCTCAAAGATGTCTTGCACCAGGCATTTCAATACAGGAAACATGGCCGACCTCAAATGAGAGGTTAACAAATATTGGTAATAGTTATTCATCGGTTTTACCTTATGCTGCTGTGTGGAAACATTTTATAGTTTCATTTAACGATACAGTCATTAGTCTTGTGGTTAGCTTTTGAAAGTCGTCAGATTATAAATGATAATTAATTAAGATTTTAAATTGGCATGTCCTCTTTTCGAGAAATAGTATTTTCTCGAAGAGAACTTATATGGTATTGTTGAAACTTTTTCTGCTATAATTTTCTGCCCCAAAGCCTATTTACATTGTGTCTTAGTCTACTGTAGTTTATCGGTCTATAAGACGTTGAAAGTAAACTTTTCTCCAAACTTTTGGCGATTGTTAGATTAGAAATTGAATTTCCAATGATTACCTGATATTTTTACGTGGTGGATAGGAAAAATGAGAAATAATTGACACTACAAATAAAAAAATAGAATGAAAGTACATATATTAAAATTAACGTTTCCGTTTAAATTGCACTAATAATGCTATTATATTCAATTTATACCTAGGACAATCAAAACTAGGTCGTATATATATGCTATATTCATATATGCTTCATACATTATTATAATAATACCAGTAGTACAAGACATATGTTTGCAGAAATAATATTGATTAGGGTTCTTGATACAGCACAATGTCGATACTGATTGATCTATTGATCTTTACTAGTTGGAATCGAATCTATATCAACAAGTCTGCCTTGCAATACAATTGAGTATACAGCTGGTTTTGAAATAGTTTTTGTTAAGTTGGATTAAGTGTGCCGCTTAATGTTTTGTTTAGGAAAGCTTTTAAGATTTTTTTAACTAACACGTTTCTGAGGAATATATTCGTTGATTAAGTAACTAAACAAATGCTAGGCTTGATTATGATTATTTTTACAATAATACTTAACTCGTATTACAGAATATATTTCTAGTATCGCTACTAGTTTTAACATCTTGTTCTTTAACCATATCTGCAGTCCATACTGGAAAACTTCAATGTGTGTGGCCCACATCCAATTTTCGTATATTAACCAAATAAAGAAATAACTGATGTAAATTAATATAACATTTAAAGTAAAAATGTATAAATGTACCTTATTTACATTAACACGACATCTGATTGATGTATCTACACGATCGAGTGTTTCTTCAATCGGACCCGCTTACTCTGAATGCTATTGCTCCACTTATAAGTGATAAATGCACGAACACTGAACATATTTATATAATAAAAGACCTACATTTAATATTGCATTATGTGTAGTTTTTAATAACCGTTCGATACTAACTTTCAAAGATAAATTCAATTGTACGCGAGGTGTTGCTTTGCTATATGGTCTAGTTAATAGTTTATAACATTATGAAAACGAAATACTTACGACGTTAATCCATAACCACAAAAAATTAATGTTTTATTGTTTATACAAATTTGAACACATTTTTGTAGCTTCTAAAATCGAGGTGATTATTGGCTATTGCTTTAAAAAGAAATTGAGCGGATATGAGAATTATAGATCCTTTGAAAATATATTGGTACGTTATCAAATAAATTAATACAGTCTTATTCGCTAGAGTATATACACACCTTTTTATCGTTTTATTTATATTGCCACCTGCAATCTCGCCAATCCTGTACTATAAAAAATAAACACTCGCAACCAGCTTCATTAGCGACCACTATAACTGCACATAACGTATGATGAATAAATACATTTATATAACAGCTTCCAGTAAATCACTGCGATTATTCGATAAGCTTCTTAGTGCTTGCGTTCTGTGGATTAAAAAATATATTTAACTTTTAATTAGTTATTTTCATAATCCTTTCAAATGTGTGACAAGATTTTTTTCCCAAAATTTTTGTTACAAGGTACTACAAGGTTCCGTGGGCTGTTAATTGTTAATAACATTCTGTTTATATATTTTATAATATAATAATCTTCAGATCTCTTTTTTTATAATTTTACAACCATCGATGATTACTCATAACAGTAAATAAACAGTATTTTTACCAATATCTCCAAAAAATCGCGTAGTAAAACGAAGCTGATTACACCACAACCGGGTTAGTAGCGATTACTTTTTATTATCTAATAAAAAATTTGCAATATACATTTTCGTCTTATTTGAATTTTCTATTCAATGCATCTTATTCATTACTGTTATAGATTCAATAGCGTATAACGGTTACGTAAAGAACGCAGCATTGAACGTAAAACATTTCGTGAGCGACGTAACAGTGATCTTTGAAATGAGTCTGCAATACCGTCTAGCGTCAGTCTGGTCGAGTCATCGACAGGCCTACTTTCTCAGTCAAATCGCTGGTACTTTTTGCCGGTTCAATAACTGGATAACGCTATTGAGAATGGATACTTCAATTATTATGTTTTTTATCTGTGGCAATCGCTCTGATTGTTTTCTCTGATGGAAACATGGACTGCGAATTTGAAAGACGTCTTAGTTATTCTGCATAATAGAATCCAACGCTGGATTATTATTTATTTTTTATTTCTTTATAAAGTTTGTTGTGAATGTATGTCGTATGCATTTGTTTTTTTTTAAGTTTAGAGAATGAATTACGCATGCCTAAGATTAAAGAATCTCAAATTGTGTCGGTTACTGCCCAGACAGCAGTGGACTACCGAAGGCGTCCTTCTATATCCTGGTTCTTATAAGTTGAGCATATAGAAGACACAATTTAATAAAATAATTATCAATAAACAAATATTTAACAATGTTATTAATCAATAAAACAAACAGATAATTTAAAATGAAGTAAAACTGAAAGAACAATAAATATTATTTATTGTATTGGCCTTGGTAGCGTATTCTATTTATTTTTCTAATAATAACAGCGACTGTACATAATTCAAGGTCCATTTCAATGCGCGATTACACACGATCTCTTCATCTTAATCTATTTAAACATTTATAAAATGTGCAAAAAGAAAAATCTATGATTTTGTCTTCCAGCTACTAAATCAAGAATTTCTTGAATATATTTCCTGACATTTACTGCACAATTTATTTTATTTTTCTGTTGTTAATAGAAATAGTCAGAAATAGCCTGTTACTTTCTGTCTGTAAAGGCATTTCAATATTGTGATCAGTTTCAGCATAAATTTTATCAAAAGTAATTTTCTTTAGATATCACACTATCTAATTTTTACTTAGACATATTTATTTAATTGTCAAGAAATTCATAAGCCTTTCGCATTAATTAAATAATCGTGATAAGGTGGACGTAATAGACTTTATAAGCCAAGAATTATTATACATTTATAGTCTGAACAATCAACAATAGCCAATGTTACCTATTAACATAGCTATAACAATATAAAAACATATCATATTTTATGAGTCAAAGCATTGAACAGAGGACATTGACATGCATTATGACCCAGATAATACTATACTAGTACTTTATTGTTTGTAGAGCAAAAAAACTTATTTTCACTTGTATAACAGTGCAGTTTGAATATCATTGTTCTTGGAATATATTGTATTTATTCCACAGATAAATTTTACGCTTAGGACACTCTCAAGATGTATTTCAGACAGACTGGTTGTATTAATCGTTTCCTGTCAGACCAATTCTTTAACCCGTGCTTTTTTAAGAACAGCTACATCCTTGGTTATAACGTCAACAGCTTACTAACGGAACAACATATAACTGCATGTAGTTTCTAACTAATAACTATGGTTAAGACACGACTTAACAGTTTTTGGCACGATACCCCACCATGTTTCCGAACTCCAAGAAATATAAATCTCTGGTAATAGCCGTTCGGATATCGGTGAATCAGTAGCGATTGTGGTCTGCTTTTTTATAGCTTGCTCTACCAAATAAATAAGGAAACAATATATCCTCTACCTTTATAAAGTGAGGAGATTAGCTTTGAACATGACAACCGGTCTAGAATTGCCAAAATGACGTAAATAATCCAGCCAAGTTAATAAGACTACCGTTCACATAATCAGCCTATTGTGATGTAATCTGAAACCTGCCAAGCCCTCTGACAGACGTTATGAGGGTATGTTGCTAAAAATAACGATTTATATAAACTATCCATTCGTCACTTTCCTGCTGGAAACAACAATGTCAATTAATTTGGATATTTCAAACAATGTTGACGTTAATCTCCCGAAACATTGTCATCAAAAGGTCATACCAGTTAAATACAGTAATTTTAGCAAATCCTTAATAATCTCTATAACTAAAACTGTTTTTTATTCTGTATTTACAATGTATTATATTTTCCAACACGTTTTTCAGTATTTATTAATAATTATTTAGTTTCCAATCAAAGCAAACATTTTGCTTTATAGCCCATAACAATTATAGCCTTCGAGGCTAATCTCCTGCGTTCGAAGCGATCATTACAGAGTTCACCTCTTAACAAGATTACTCTTAGCCGCTTATTTTTTATGCTATTAGAACAATTATAAACCGTACGGAGCTGACCCGTGCCGCAGCTAATTTTTCCTCTCTGGGTCAATATCTAATTCGATAGAACCGTTAAATGAACGCAGGATACGCTCGAGACTTCACCATAGTTGGTTTACACGATAACAGTAATTACCGCTTAACTCTTAAAGCAATTTCCTATCGCCCCGAGTAACTTAAGATGCTATTTAGGCTCGTTGGAAGATAGGAGGCGTGATTATGCAAATTTCTAACCGGCAAATACTGTAATGACAAGCCGTACGTTGAAAACATTTGTCAGTTACTGCCTCTGCTGACTTGATGGATTATATAACATGGAGCATGCGATATCTCATGTCAATGAGTATCAAAGTATTGCTAGATAATGGTTGACCATTATAGGTGAGTTTGTCGTACAGGTTTCGAGTTCAATACGTCTATTTCAAGCGATGTTCGTATTGTAAGGATGCACTCAAGGATCGAAGCACTAATTGTGTCCTGGCCGCAAGGTCGCGGAGTCACCGTTAACTGTATAAATGCGAAGATTGCTGCGATGCGGGCTTCTGGAGCGTTAGGAGAAAATTTTGCAAGATAGTTTGTGGACAACCACTAAGTTTTGTAAGTTTTCCTGTAATCTTCCTGGGTGGACTTTTCAGAAAAACTTTGTTATTTGTAAAATCAATAGGTAGTACAAATCTATACTTAGTATGATTAGGACGGTTTCATTTCAAAGAACTTTTAACTATATCCAGCTATTTGCTATGCTGAGATCTGAATTTGATTTGTATATTTATGTATATAAATTGTATCATTAGGTAATGGATCTATTTTAAAATTTTAAGGTTATACACATAGATCCTTTACCTAATGATACAATTTATATACATAAATATACAAATCAAATTCAGATCTCATACAATTGAAAAATAAAGATTTAAGAATTGTATTTAAACATACATTTGTTTTGTTGTACAGATATTGTATTTAAACATACATTTGTTTTGTTGAAACTAAACTGCATCCATTTCACCAATAGAAACACAGATTAAAATATAAATTGTGTATTTATTAAATTTAATTAATCTTCATCTGAAATATTACATTACTATTATTATTTATGTGAATTATTATGCTCCCAAAAAATAATAAACCCTTATTTGCAGATCGTACCACTTACGCGAGACGGGAGGCCCGCCTTTATTTCGGTTCACGTATGAAGATTGATAACAACCACCCCGGGATTATTTTGTCAGTGCAAACAGTCGCAAAATGACGTTGCAGTGAACCAGGACATCCTTATTCGATGGTGAAGACAGGGTCAAGGTTCACATTAACATTGCTTAACCTTCTTACAGGACACTTATTTAATTGAAGAAAGCATTTCAATAAACATTTTGGGAGCGTGTTTATTAATTTTATCCTATTGTGTATTGTATTGTTGTTCTGTTTAAATTTTATAGATCCTTTGTACCAAGATTGTACCCAAATGTTCAGAATTATTTGCTATGTAAAGAATACTCTCGAATACTGCTAAAAGTTGCCATGGGAGAAAATTACCTACAGTCGAATTTAACAAAATAAAAATCGAACATTAAAAAAGATAGTAACAATAAATAATTAATTGAAAATCAACTAACCACATATAGTGGTTGAATGTAGGCAAAATCCTAGGTACTCAAATAAAATTCCAAGAATGATTGAAACTTCTACATAATTTAAGCTGAAATCTACATATTATTCAAAGACCAGAAAGATCCAAATGCATTCGCAGATGCACAAGACATAAAAAAGGAAGGGATATCAATATACACGTTTGAAATTCAAACAATAGAATGTGGGTGCGTTTAAAATACCGCTTCCAACCAATTGTGTTAAAAAGAATTTGATAAAAGCCATCTTGACTTATATTTTTCACCCCATTGAAATTCAACAATACCTTATAAGAGTGTTATACAAAGACAAGGTCTACAGCCATCAACCGTTAGATCGAAGTTGGCTGAGTTCCATCTAATTCTAATATTTTAAAAAGTGTCGATAAAAAAGTAATACCTGCATATTTAGCGCCGACTATTGGATAATTGGGTTCTTTTTAGTTGGTTTTTCTTGTAAAAATGATCTATAAAAAATATTTTTAGCAATATCATCACTACATAGTATAAAACAAAGTCGCTCTCTCTGTTCCTACATCTCTATGTATGCTTATATCTTTCAAACTACGGATTTTGATGCGGTTTTTTTAATAGATAGAGTGAATCTCAAGTACGGTATATGAGACAAAGTGGGCGAAGTCGCGGGTGGAAAGCTAGTAGTTATTTATATTATAGTTTACAAGTACATTGATGCCGATCAACAAAATTTAGTCTGCCTATATTGCTTATAAACTTTCTATTGCATTTATTGGTCTATAGGTACTTACTTGAAAAGCTTTTTTTGTGAATGCGGGTCCCACGAGCCACAATTGGAGAATGTTTAATTAAATAATTGTGTTTAACTTCCTATCTATTATTACTAAATTGCTACTCGAAATTGTTTGCGTCGAGATAAGATTTGATCTCAATTCTTATTAGCATAATAGTTTAAATATTATCTTTATTACAACAACGTATAATAATTTCGTGATATTAATTGTGTATTAGATTTATAATTATTCATATTAGGCTAACATTTTCCTTTGGCTCAACTATTTAGAACAATTATTTAATGTTATAATCCGTAATTAACGGTAACTTTGAGATATGATGAACTACGGTGGGAATACCCGTCCGACTAGGGCCCTTCCGGCCTCGTCCACTCCAGCGACAGCCCAAGCCGCGGTTCGAGATCCCCGTCAAGGGGGGACGCCCTTGTGCATGTCGCTACCACTTACCATGGTGAACCTTCAGTTCACCCACGCGTCCGCGTTAAAATGTAGAAGCCCTTCTGGCTAACATTGAGAAACACCACACAAAAAAAAACGGTGGGAATATTTTTAACATAAGTAGAATAAGGTTTTTTTAGTGTACTGGAACTGTTAGAACATACTTTAAGAATCGTTTTTCTAAGCAGCAGATAACCTTGAACGTGTATTATTATTTTCTATCCTATTTATTGGATTACAGTTATCATAAGGCCTGCTAAGTATATAACACAATATTACATAGTACAATGTCTATATTATTATGTAATTTTCTTTAATACACTAATTGGTGTTAGGTTATATAGATCAAGTTGGTGTTTATTTATATTTATGTCTATTGAGGGTTGTTTTTACACGTGTCATGTATTTAATGAATAAATAACAGAAACGCGTAAACTATGTGTTCTTTGTGTGTATTAGTTCTACTGAATTCGAAAAGGAGGATTCTCTAGACTCTAGAGGATTCAAACATGTTAATACCAAACGCTGTGGAATCCCAGAAGACCAATACACCAATTGACAAATAATACCAACACGTCGTTGAAAACTAGATTAACTAGAACACTAGAACCATCAAAATTCAAAACCTAGACCCTGAAAGGAGCCTTAAAAATTGTTTACTTTTCTTATTTATTGTTTGGAGTTTAACAAACAACTGTAGTAACAAAACATAATGTGTTTTAAATGAAAGTAACTAATGAGATTGTTATGACCACCTATACTAGCGGCCCTTTTCATAAAACCATTCTCATAAATACATTAGTTAATTAGCGTCATCAATGTCAAATAGCCTGCTTGAATGTCCAGAGAGCGGCCAATTACAAGAGATTAACTTTCATTTTCTGCAATAGTATTCACTAAATGGTTAGCACATCTCCGCGACGGCTTTCTAACGGTCATTACTAGCATTTACTAGTGAAACCAAACAATGCAGGGATCACGAACATGGCCATACTAATGCTAATGCCTGGGCTTTTTAATGTTTAATTACCTTGACTCGCTTAGTATGGTGGTTATTAATGCTTCAGAGATTCTAGGATTGCAACTGGATATCTCAATTTGTGCCAAACGGGATATTTATCAATATTAAGTACTAAAGTATAACTTGATTCTATACGTAGTTCTTATACTACCTAGCGAGATTTATGTAGAGTGTTGGTCATTAAACATTTATCTCATTATGATCATGCTTTATTTGAAATATCTTATCGGTTTCTCACAAATATAACGATTAAAACGCGGTTGGTTAAACATTTTCAACCTTGACCTTCTGCTTAAACCAGTCATTGCGCGGAGATAAAAAAGCCATTAAAACCTTACGTTTTTGATTAATTAGTATGGTCAATAATAAGTATGTATTTATAATTAAATTTCAAATTATGTACATAGTTAGTTTTGGTTTTGGAATGATTTTTAAATAAATTCTTTCGTGGATAAAACCGTGCTTACCAAAGACGAGATTTAAAATAAAAATTCACATAAAATTAATGCGTTTTATTCAATATTTAACACGCATGATAACTCTCAAAAGGAAATGGGTAGACACGGGAATAAATCAACGGATGTCGGCAACTACAAAACACGTAGGTAGTAAGATCCGTGCTTATAATACTGAGGCCTTTAGTCGAGTAACCATTTTTATCGAAAGGTCCTCTAACACTTCTATCTTTCATATTAGGGCCGATTTTTTAATGCTTGGATAAAACTTATTCGTCGAATAATATATAAAACTACCATTTTAAAAACGTATTCTAATTGCCCGTATTTGACAGTTTACGTGACATTTTAATATTATCGTGTAATACTTTATTGGACGGATAACTTTTATCCAAGCATTGAAAAATCGGCCCTAAATCTTATTAAAATTTTAATACATACCCAAGTATACAAAACATGCACACAAAAGGCATTATGCTGGTATAAAAATTTTACAGTGGAAATCTAACACCACAATTCGCAAGTAATCGTTCATCGTCAAGTAATTTATTCGACAGTTTTAGGCTTATTAACAGCATTAAACATGACATTGAATAAAATATAAGTACATACTATTAGTTGTCTGTTTATCCCTCCTTTAATCACGGTAACCAAACGGTAACCTTCGTCGCTATAACTGTCAATTCTTATTTATCACAGGGTTACCATAAACAGTAGGCATCAATTTACTTCAAAATTGAGATAAACTAAAAATAATATTATATTTATTTATCAAAATGTTAATTGTAAAGGTTCAAGGTTATCATTGCTTAATTATCTCATATTAAAATGGCCGTTAGAGATGCGTTTATTTAATTTCACACTAGTAAGGGGAGAACGAAGATTTATTGAACACTTAAGTAATTTGTGAAACTATGTGGGGACAATAATTTCATTAGATAGTAGGAATTAGTAAATTGATCAATACATTCAGAACGAGTTTATCAGGACACATCTGTTTTAATTAATTTAATGTGATATTTTCATGTTTAAACGACCCTTAACAGTACTATTATATATTCTGTGCCTTAACTAATAATAAAGTTTAATTGTAATTTACATAAGTATATTACTATATAGGTTCTTGAGTTACATTTCGTAAACACATTTATAGAACGTAGGCTATTATGTCGCGGAAGATTTCCAACCAATACCCGCGGCCCCCTCGACGGAAGAACGGAAGAACCCCACAGCCCACTGTTTTAGTCGGCAAAAATCCGACATAACCCACGGCTCCTTCCCCGGGGGCCGTGGGTATCTTTGGAAGATTTCCCCACTTAAAAAAGGCGATTATTTATGCATAAAAAAAATTAGTTAGTTTGTATGACGTTGATACATGTTTAATAAATTAATAAAGTCTTGTAGCCGCTGTGATAATATAGTTGAACCTTGTATTGTATGCTTTGTACCTTTACAATTTGTGTGAAGGTCGAACGTCAAATTTTCTTGATGAAGATACGAGTAGCGTGACAGTGGAATCGTCCATTTCCCAATTTTAGTGGTCATCAAGGGATGAGTGTATCCTAATGTTTTGCAGATGTTAGAAATTATATTATTTACCTCTAAAATCGTAAATTATTATCAACTACATTCCCGCCCGCGGCTTCGCTCGCTTTTTTCAAAGAAAAACCCGCATAGTTCCCGTTTCAGTGGGATTTCCGGGATAGAAAGTAGCATATGTCTTATTCTGGGTCTTCAGCTACCTACATACCAAATTTAATTGTAATCTGTTCAGTAGTTTTTACGTGAAAGAATAACAAACATCCATCCATCTATCCTTACAAACTTTCGCATTTATACTATTAGCAGGGTCATACCATAATCTACAACAGAAAACGTACAAGGAACATTTTTCGCGAACATTTTATGCTTACATACTGCCTTACAAATTGTTGACAAGTCTTTCCCTTCACTTACTTCAAGATTTACGTACATCAAATGTTTCGGAAGAGTTCCTTACCGTTTCCTTAAACGCTTCCGTAACTCAACACCACACTGGCGATTAGCGTATGTCATATGTGGGTCGCCATAATAGCTTCGAGTTACACCAACTTACATTAGTTCCCATCTCATAGAAATCTAAATAACAAGACATATAGAAGTGCTATAATGTCATAATTCATATGAAAACCGCTGTCGCCAAAATCAACACATTTAAACCGATAGCTAAACAGTACACACAAGTAAACTATGCCTTTTATTGGACAGCTTGATTTTAGTGGAAACTACCTTAAATATTAAATTAAGCTTTTTAATATGTATCCTAACGCACAAATTTACGGTTTATTTTAGAATAACATCCCTAAGTATATGAGACGTTTTGTTTCTTTTTGTTCCAATACGAAAAAATTCGGCTTTTCTACAACAGAAGTTGTCAATTTTCAATAGATATAACTTTGAACATAAACTCATAGAAATAAGGTTGAAATTTGTGTTAAACGTGATAATAAGAATGGTAGACTGTGTCATTCATTGTTATTTCGATTACTATGGTGACACTCGTAATACTTGTAAATATTCTATAATTTTAAGGAAAAACGGCATTATTTCTAAAAAAGAAATATTTATCGATGAAATATTATTCCTTTATTAGTATAATTACAACTTGTGGAAGAATTTCCGCAATGGGATATGCTGAAACACACCATGTTTATACACATACGTCTCCAGAGCAACTGAACAGTGACGAACACGCTGGTGTTGTGAAAGTCACCTGAATGGCGACAAGGTCACGCGCGCTTACGACTTCTAGTGTCTTGTTATTTAGATTTCTATGTCCCATCTACTTCCATTATCTTGCAAATGTTACAATTGCCTCTGTTATCGTTCGACGACACCTTGTTGTTGTTCGCTGTCAGTGTTACTGGGGTTAGGTTAACGTAGATATTATTTATTTTTTAAATAAAGTTCGCATTCGTTGTGAATTTAAGATTACGGGTTACATTTTAAAGATAGAAAGGTCTTCTTCGCTACAATCTGGACCTTTATGTTTAAAGAACAATACATTGCTTTGGTCTTTAGATGGATTTAAATTGTTCCTTTTGTCGCCAAAAAAAAATGTTTGGATGTGTGTGTTGACGAGGGATAGCACGAGTTTAACACAACAAAGTATTGCGAGAAATTATGCTTGTAATAAATAAATATTACTCTTTTATTTATCAAGTCATGTCCTGATTTGTCTTTACTTAACAACTAGGTTAGAGAAACTGATATAATTGAACCATTTTACGAGTTCCCTAAATATTTATAAGTGAGAATACATTAGCCTAAAAGCCTGTACGAGTATCGAGGTTATAACCTTGTCCTTAGTAGGAAGTTTAAAGTTTAATTAATCGATAAATGTTCATCTTATAGAAAAAGTCATTTGAGTGCGTCGCATTTACGATAATGTATTCTGAACATTATTTATAGTACAATCTGACTTTGAACTTTTTTCGAAGGTTCATTATCAAGATCACTTTAGATACATTTGTTTTTGAAGTAAAATCTTATGTTTTTACTATCTGATGATTTTCTGTACTTTTAAAAAGAAACTCAATGATCCTTTTGTGATGATTTGTCGCCGAACTTGTAAATTATACTTTTCGAAACTGAGTCTCTAAAATAAACAATCGAAATAACTCTTAAGTAATCAAAAGAGACTGAATGCACTAAAAATCATGCACGCCACATTATGATGTCATTATTATTTAACAGCCTGCATAAAAATAGCTGATACGATGCTAATTTAAATTCCAAAAATAAAACTAAAACTTAATAATACGACGAGAGCAGACTAAACGTTGAACAACTGTTCTAGTCAGACAAACTATTCTGAAATAGCACTAGTTAAATGAATGCTGCACTTATTTTTAACGTCGTGCTACACAATTAAATAACTTGTTGACAATTTAAATAGACATTTAACAGTATGCATTTTATTTAATTATGAATAATGACCACTTTAATAATGTGTTACTTCAACAAACATTAATAAAGTTTTACCACGTTTTACATAGGCCATAGCATTATTTTAAATACTAGTAATTCACCCTGGTTGGAGTGTGTTTGTCTTGGACTTAAAACAAAAAAAACTATATCTGTCGGTTAAAATATAACAAGTGTTTCCAGAGAGGTGAGAATACTTGATTTTTCATTATTCACTTACTTAGATTACAGATCAGATTAAATTTTTCAAATGCTGTTGGGAGAATCAAGAAACTATAATATGCCCGGTGATGTCAATCATATTGGGAAAATTTAAAAACTATATATAGATAAAGAATATATATATAGTATATATTCTTTCAAAATTGTAAGCCCAATATTCAATTTTTTAGACTTAGACCATAAACGCACGTCACATTTGTAAATCGTCGTAAACGTCAAATTGTAATCTAGGTATGTTACACGTGCTACTAACTACTATTTTAAAATTACAGGTACACGCGTATCTTATTTTAAACACGTTTTTTAGCTTTATTGTTTTTCATTTTATAAATAAAATAAAAGGAATATAATGAATATTAAAGATAACTTTAATTTAATATAAATACATGTTTTAAGTGAAAGTAAATCTGTCTGTAACTCGAGAAGTGCAAAAGATTTAAAGGAAAGCTCGCAATCCTGAAATTCATAAACAGTTAAATATACATACATATTAAAACGAATAAATTATGTTTATATTTAGCTATGCATACAAATTTAATGTATAAAGTATAAATAGTTTGCCGCTGTTGTTACATTGAACTGAAATAAAAAGTTGAAATCAAAAGTAATTTTGCCTTATGCGGGCGCCTGTTTATAGCACCTGTGGCATTTTTTATCATATAATGAAGAATGTTACTAGGTATGCCAAATCCCTTGAAATTGTGTCTCAGTAAAGCCTGTATGTATACAAATACACTAGTTTTTGTCGTAGTCAAAAATACCAAGTAGTTTTGATTTTATACGCATTCAAAGTTTCGAAAAATATCGAGTCCCGCTAATAGTCACGTGACCGCTTGTGACGTCACATCACAACGCACCGCGCGGCCGCGTCCCCGCGCGGTGTGTATAAAGCAAAATTACCAATCTTCTATTGGATGATACGTGTAATATTCAAGACCAAATCTAAAAAATAAAATATATATCAAACTAGATGATATGTTCAACGATGCTGTTTAATCAAAAACATAAAATATTAAAATTTACTCGATAAAAAAAATCACCAAGTTAGCTCTAATTTTCACACTTTTACGTTTTCTACTTGACACTTTTAGTTTTGGTTTTATCTGCGATAATAATAAGTAATATATATAAATATTATATATACCCTGTTTTTGTTTAATTCTTCCCCCGACCAACTTATATTTTAGTATAGTTCTCCATATCATTCTCATCTTAAAACAAGAAAAAATCTTACTAGCCATCTACCTATACTTAGCCCATACGAGCAGAGCAGAAGCACAGTCTAGTATATATGTTACGGCTAAAGGTAGGTGAGAACATAAACTTAAGATTAGCCGGCTAAACTTAGGTTTATTTTCGACGAGGTGTTAATGTTAGTTTGTTCTATCTTTAGCCGGCTAAACTTAAGTGTAACCGCAGGCCCGTGGCTAAAAATGTCGGGGTGGGTAGATTTGGTTACTATAATACATGTAAGGAACAGGGCGAGTGTTTTCTGGCACTTCGCCGGCTGCTGCCGCAGCACGCTCGCTGCGCTCGCTCGGCTCGTGCGGGTCTTAAGAGTTCTAACCTAACCTAACCTAGCCACCAGCTTTCTGCCCTGAGTCGGGGTGGGTAGATTTGGTTACTATAATACATGTAAGGAACAGGGCGAGTGTTTTCTGGCACTGTGCGGGCCCCTCAAGCCCTCCACCGGCCCGGCGCTAACCAAATCTACCCACCCCGACATTTTTAGCCACGGGCCTGCGGTTACACTTAAGTTTAGCCGGCTAAAGATAGAACAAACTAACATTAACACCTCGTCGAAAATAAACCTAAGTTTAGCCGGCTAATCTTAAGTTTATGTTCTCACCTACCTTTAGCCGTGACATATACAAGTAAATAAAAACAAAACAATATATATAGTATACAAGTAAATAAAAACAAAACAATATATACAAGTAAATATAAACTGTATATTAAAACTTGTATAGAAAACAAAGGATAACGCAAAACAGCTGCAATGTTCTCAAAATATTATACCTAATATGTATGTAGCTTACGTCCTTTGCAACTATAAAAAACAACTTATCCGGCGAATTGGTAGTGGTTTTTTTACATTTAGGAACAACACATGATTTTCTGGTATTTGGATTGGACATTTTTAAAAGTATTTAATTATAATTTCGACGGCACGGGCGCGCGATCGCTAGCGGACTGAGTGAGCCAGATTGAGCGTGTTGTAGTGTGACGTCACACCATCACCGGGCGTTTACAACTTCTTTTACTTCTAAATCGGAAACTAATTGACGTATCGAAGTAATTTTTTCACTAGTATTATTTATTTTTGACAGAGAATATGGAGTGCTAATAAACAAAATTAGTGAACATTCTCCATTATAACGCTACTTATAATATTTCTAGTTTACAATAAGTTGTTTTATAATATTTGCTATCTATGCAGAAAGCTCAATATTATTCGATTTTGCATAATAAATAGAATAATAGAGACCAATGACAAACGAGGGCGAAGCATCACCTGATTTTTGATACCGTCATATGCGGATGTAAAACCATTTCTATGTAATATGCATGTGTTTGTGTATCTGTCTGTACCATTGTTTTTCTTAAACGGATGGACCCGTTTTTGTTAAGTAAATATGCTTTTTTAACCCGACTGGGTAAAGATTATATATAATAATTTTAGACAGCATTAACCCTCTAAGTGAATAATTTATTTTTGATGCCGTTCCCAAAACATGCCAATTTGTAATCCACTTTTTTAAACTTTTATTTCCAATTTCTTTATTGGTAGGAACTGTTGAAGCATTTTTCATAGATAAGTGACTAACTATTACGATAACATTATTCTTTTTATTTTGTTAGAGTCATCTATTGTTCAAAATTTTATCAAATTGCATTAGAATTGCTTTTAAAATATAAAATTCTCTGCCTATTCACCTTGAAAGATGTTAGGTATGTAAATTAAAATTACTTAAATTAATTTTATGACGATTTTTGTACGTACCTATTAATTATATTAGTTTTTTACAACCGCCATAAAAAGGATTATTTATAGCATGTTAATCCTGTTATCTAGACATGTATTAATTCGATACTGACTAAACTAAGATTAAGTTCGTGCTTATCCTTTTTGCATGATTAAGTAACAAACAGACAGACTTCTACGTATTGTACGACAATAATATTATAGAAATTAGAAGCCGCTCACGTAGATTCCGCTTAGATTGAACCGGGATAAAAACAAAAAAAAAAAGTAGGATCGTAAAAAAAACTTTTTTTTTACAAAATTAGTATAGTTGTCAGTTTACAAGTAAAGTCAGCAAATAAGCCACGTATTATAATTATCTTATTTAAGATCACAATTTCAAAACTAGTTTGTTTATATGAAGGTCGTTGTATTTTTGGTAATTAAGGCTTATACATGCGCTAATAACCTTGACCATACTTGACGGATCTCAAACCTCTCCCGCTGCACCTTCTTTTTTCCTCGCATTTTGTATTTAAAAAGATACCAATCAGTGAAACAAAAAATCCTCGTCAGGGACTGTTGTGTAACTGATAATTTATTAAACATAAAATTTTCAGAGCTCTAAGTCAGCAGGTTACGAAGTTTATAGAGTATTTGCGGAAAAATCGATGACCACGGCACATTTTTTTTCTAGAAATCTATTAACTTTGGAAAAAATTCCTCGCGAGCAATTAAAGATCAAAGACCATCCTATTTTATATATTTTTTTCGGTATTGTGCTTTATGTTGTACCAGACTTTATAGAGGTTGAACATAGTCGAAATTGCCGGGTAACGCCTTAAGTTAAACACACACACATTTGCTGGTTAGCAGTGCGGTAGTTAGAGAAAAAATAATGCTAGATTTATTTTTTTTACGGATGAATGGTTAACATTTTATCAATTTTTTTAGTTATAGTTTAGCATTAATTATAGAAAACATGTAACCTCTTTACGGTAAAGCGCGTCACACACGGTGAAGATACTATAATATTATAGTATCTTAAGGTATCCGGTATCAGCGTTCTGACCATCATTTTTCTTTTTGTCATTGCGTACTAAGACCCCTGTAGAACCAATTAGAACCGCCATCCTGTTACAAATGACCCACAAAATTTTTTGGGAACTTTTTTATGGCAATAGGTTATTCGTTTTAATAATTTAACTTCAATAGGTACTTACATCTATAAAATGCAAATTGTGGAATAGGTAGGTATTTAACCGATTAATAATAATCATGAATAAATAATTATTATGTGTCAATGAAAATATACGGTAATACTGAATATTATTAGCATTGAAACAAATAAAAATTGCCATTATTGTGAAATTGAAAACAAGAACGCATTAACGAAACACGAGAATATTTTGCTTACAAGTTATTGCATTTTTGTAATCAGCACAAAGTGAAGTATGTAGGTATAATTGCGTCATTCTGTGCATTTCATTAAATTAATTTTAAACTTATCTTACATTCTCGTATTCAATTCAAGAACGAAATAATGAGACGATAAAAAATATGAACGATACCCAGCATCCATTTAGTTTATTATCTTATAATAGGAGGTTATCAGTCACGCAAACTACGGTTCTGAGTTCGCAAAAAAAAAAAGAAAAAATAATAATAATTCAAATAGTAAAGGTGGTCCGATGTGGTACGACACGGCTTGTCTGGACCGGTATTATATCGAAGTTAGTACTTATCCGTGTTATTAAAGGGCGAACCAAAACATTCAGGAGCGAAATCTGGTTTACTTTAAACCAGATTAAGCTACTTTCATATTTCGCGGGTCGCGGTAACTGTAACAGTTATTTGTCATACTATACTTTAATTCTCGAAAAAAAAGAGCTTATCTGTTTTGGCAAGAATTTGAAAATGTTCGGGATAGTTTTAGGCGAGTGTTGTGGGCGAGTGCATGTTGATATCTATGTCTATTCAAAGCGTGTTTGCAGGATCGTGCGAGGTGCGAGTTGCGAGCCGCCGAGCCCGCGCCACGCCAGTCTGTACCGAACCACCGACTCGTCGTCACGCCACCGCGTGCCAAACACCGCACAAACGTGGCGTGATATTGAGAAAAAGCCGGCTGTGCACGGGTTGAAAAGTGACAGTGCGTCAGTGTGCAAAAAAGTGTTCGGGAAAATTTCTCTGGACTTACTCAACAACTAATTTCGACTGAACTCGACTACGATTTTACGATTTTTCTTCATACACTCACTGCAATTGCGCGATCATTTTAGGTGAGTGCTGAAATTTTTTGTGTAAATGAAGGTAGTAGCTACAATTAATTGTTACAAAATGTATTTTTTCTATTACGAAATAACAAATTAATCGGCTGTCTATAAACCTCGACTGTTGAACTGAGGAACTGGTTTTCAAGGTTTCCATTTTTACGTTTAGCTACGAGTTACTTTTTTTTTGTTCTAAAAGTAAGCATTTGCGTACACTTTTATTACTTTCTGCTAAAATTAAAACGAGTCGTGCGCTTTGAAGAAAACGTAGGTAATTAGCTGAGAAATAAATCGTATTGATAATGCCTTTCGGCCGTTGTGTAAACTGTTTCAAATTCCCGTATTTTATTTAATCTTGACATAGGTACTTACATTAGAATTACGTATTCAACGAGTGAGTGATTGAAATTTCATATCAGTATTAATGATAGTGATATAAAATTTGTACTTGCATCAATAGATAAAATATGTAGTTAGGTAGTAGGCTAAATTTCAATCGAATATTTATTACAAATACGATTATTATTAAGCTATTGCATATAGCTTCTATCGCGGGCCTTGAGCGCGGGGACCGAATCCAGAAATTCCGTAACGAAAAACCTCACGCTCCCCACTCCGATGGGTGCGGAGGTGTGGCTTGAAGGCATAGCATGCAATAGCTTTACCGCGGCAGTCCCCGAGTGCCACACGTCTTTTTTTTTATTTATCATTTCATAATGTGTTAAGTTTCTCCATTTTGTATTATTTCTTTTTTGTATCTGACAATACTAATTTGTTACTGTTCATTTTTAATGACTGCAAAATTCGTTACTTATTATTAATTTATGCAAAAAATAATTATGATGTAAAAGACTTTTTATTTTACGAATATTGGGTAGGTTTATAAAATGATAGAATTAATAATTTTAATTTTCTTGCAAAGTTTAACGTAATTGCCAAATTAAGTTTATACTTTATAGTACCTAGACCAGGTTAAAATTTGGTTTTGCGACATTTAATATGCACAGAAAAAAAGTTCGCTTCTATTCTTGTAAACGCGTTCATTAAAAGCCGATTGAATTATCTTACGCTATGTTTGTAAAACCTGTTAAAACACACCTTTACTGAGGCTGTTTTCTTTTTTGATTCCCAAGGCTAGACTTATGTAAAGGAGCCAATGCCCCGTATAACCTAGACGGCTTGGAGTCTGCGCCCGCGCACTTGCAGATCCACTGGCGCAATTATGGTGGCGTGATAAGTGAATGGCATTTACCTCGCTGGTCTTTTGGACCCCGTGTCTAATTTTATTTTCATGGGTTTATTGACATGAAAATTGATTTTACATATTGCCATGGCAACGTAATCCCGATAAAGGATATGTTATTTAATTTTATGGCTGTCGTAATCGCTGGTGACTTGACGTCGTTTTCGAAATCGCGTCGCGGCGTTTGGTTTAAGTACGATCAAATCCGGTTGCGGTTATTACGAAATTGTATTAATAAATATAAATATTTTTACAGGTTTAAAATAAAATTAATATTTTTAATAATATACAATACTAGCGACCCGCCCCGGCTTCGCACGGGTGCAATGCTGATACTAAATACACTACAGAAAAACTGTGAAAGTTGTATATATAAAACCATAGCGGCCCGCTCCGGCTTCGCACGGGTATAAAATATATAGCCGAGCGGCCGGCCGGTGCCGCCGCAAACGCTACGTCCCGCAATTTTTAAATCTGTAATATCTTCGAAAATATTCACTTAAATCATACGGTTAAAGGGCCATATAGATCTATATTAAATGAACAATGTATTCAAGGTATTTAATTGGTTAAGGATTAATGCTGTATTGGTTAAAATCGCTTCGAAAATTAGCCATTATTTGTCTTAAAAAGTAAATCACAAAAAAAAAGTTATTGTGGGTTATCCATAAGAGATAGACATATACCACCGCAGACTTTTCTGTAGACCTTTTCAATGTGTATAATACTTAGTACATTATTTTGATAAAACTCGTAGGGTTCAGCCTGCGTTTGCAATGTAAGCGGAAAAAATGTAATTTTTTACGACTTCACATTAGAAACCTCAAAAATAACAGTACTTCTCCACTATTTGATGGATGTTATTATACATATAAACCTTCCTCTTGAATCACTCTATCTTTAAAAAAAAACCGCATCAAAATCCGTTGCGTAGTTTCAAAGATTTAAGCGTACAAAGGGACATAGGGACTGAGAAAGCGACTTTGTTTTATACTATGTAGTGATATACATGTATATAATAGGCACATTGTCAGTTATTGAAATATTATCTAATTACTTAAATAGGTACAAAAAAATCAAGTAAATAAACAATAATTAACTATTAATAAAGGCTCATTAAATGTTCCTTATTCAACTTAATTACGTACCTACCTGTAAACAAAAGCATATTCAAAATAACTGGATATTCCCATGATATTTCCAATAAACTTGTTTTTCTTAATTACAATAAGAACGTGGTCATATAATTTGATAATGCATTAGTTTTATTAATAACAAATCATCTATTTGGATCAAAGTGATTTGATAATAACGGCCTCCTTGGCCTTGTAGTTGATGTCCCCTTTTTGTATGTAGGGTAACCACGAAATCCTCAACATGAAACTATATTTTTGTCTGCGTTATTTATTTATGTATTATTTTGTAGAATAAACAGTTGAAAATTGAAATGATGTGGTAATAATTGAATGCTTAATTATAATTAAATAAAGAAATATAGTCGCACGTAAAAAGAACCACACAAATTAAAAATAGATTTCACAATTAACTAGGTGCATGTTTTTCATCTTTGTATCACTCTTTTAAATTAGCACGATGCGTTTGTTTTGATTTGAACAATTTACGTATACAGGGTGTCCCACTTTCGGTATACTAAGCGCAAAGGGACTTGTAGTTTTGCATACGCTGAGTACGTAAAAAATAATTATAAAATTCCAGACGCATTTTTTTTTTAAATAGAGGAATTCTTAAAATTCCATGTGTACACCCCCAACAAGCAAACCGCCCAACTTTGCCACCCGCATGTGAGCTATCGTTTAAGATTATGTTTTCATAGACAAAATACTCACATTAGCGAAGCGGTATAAGCCGGCTGCGCGAAGCTAGAGACGAATACATGGATTTTAAGGAAAAATTTAGCAAAAAATTTTTCGCGTAATTTTGTTATTTAAGTATTTTTTATGTGTTCAGTGTATGCAAAACTTCAAGTCCCTTCGCGCTTAGTATACCGAAAGCGGGACACCCTGTATAAACTAAATTCAAATCGAGTTTCCCATTGCAGATTATTAAAATATGTATTCATATTAGCTATTTTTATGTATTCTATTTCAAAAACATTATATGATTATAATAAGCGGTACCGGTAAAGTTCAGCGTCGCTCATTAAAATATACAGTCCCCTAGTGTCGGTGCAAAACAACTCTTAAGGATGTTGCTATTATGATGCCCCCTGCTTTACAAGGGTCGATAGTATTGAATAAACCTTGACCGTGGCTGTTATATAACAAATGATTGTTACGTTCCGATACAGGGACAACTTGTAGGGATTCTAATATCATTAGTATTAGCGTTTTTTTCAACCGAATCTGCTTATTGTAATTTGTAGCGTGTACGCTTATCCGTAGAGGGTTTTGCTTCTTATTGCGGTTTTTGGTGTCCTATTTATTTCAAGATCGTTTCAAATTTTTGTTTCTATATTTGTTGAAGTGAATGCTTCTTGTGCTAGTTCATAGTTGCTAGCTTTTAGTTGCTATCCGTTAAAACATTTTCTCAAAGTAGACAGGATTAAAAAAAGAAATGTCGCCTGAAAACGACGTAAAACTATTCACATATTTAATATTTGTACAGTCGTCGTGACCTTACATGAAGATTATGTATGACATAATCAGTTTTTATAATTCTAATAAAACGTTATCAACAAATTTACACTCGTTACTAACGCCTAAGTAATGCAAGAAAATATTTCTAGAGCATAAAATATGTAACTATCGTATTACACAATGTGATTTAAGTGGAATACAGAAATAGGTTTTAAATTCTTCAGAAAGGTGTCATTTACAAGTTAAAATATATTATAGAGCATTTTTTGAAATGGCAAACTGGTAATCTACCATATTATGTGTAAGAGTGTAACTAATGTTGAAATAATTTGGAAAATCCAAAAGTGCACGCCTCATAATTTTTTTTTAATAAATATTTATTAATTATTATTTTTGTTTATTTAATAACAATTAAACCACATCGAATCAGACCCTGAAAAATGAAAGGGTTCTATTCCTGAGCATACTCAAGCGTAAGAGAAAAAAAAAGACTCGATTAGTAAAGTATTTCGGTCGCTATCGTGTTAACAAGAAAAAGGATCCGCACATACAGACACACGGACGTCCAAGACAGAACTTTTTTAAACTGTTTTTTAACTAGTTTAAATAACAAAAATGACATCAAAAATATCATGAACGTTAAAAATAGTGTTTTTTCTTAATATGTGTGTGTATGTATTATCTTACAAGTGCAATGTGTGATACATAAAGACATTTTAAGTTTGAAAAATCAGATGTTTTGCGCGAAGTGACAGTAGTACCCACCTCAACGCTTCGCTTATGAGGCGTGCAATATGAACTTAAAATAGATGAAAAAATGTCTTTCGTCAAATAATTTATTTGCTTTGTATTGAAATAAATTAAGAGGGATATGGCCACCCGGTGCACGTTTGACTACATTTTTGGCGCAAAACTGATAATTCGCGACATTATAATGTTGCCACTTCCTTTAATTGGCACTTGAATTACCGGTTATGTAAATGTATAAAATCAAAGTTGTAACAATTTATTAATGTTACATGCAAAGTTTATCAATGTCATCATATATAGAACATTTCGCTGATAGCACGGTTAATATTTCAACTTGTTTGCTTATAAAATCGTCGATGTTTTAATTTCAAATTAATCATTTTGCAATGTTCGATTTAAATTAAAGAAATAGAGAGTACATATAGAATATACATATTTCTATTTACTTTAATGAGTATTATAAACGTAATTAGCTTATCTCGAACATGAAGACCTACTTAAGCGTGTGACTGAGCGCACTAAGATGCCAACTTAATTTCACTAATTACCAGCTATTACATTGACAATTCGGAGTTATTATTGTCATTACTAAACATGCTCTCATAAATCTTGCAATTATTTCGTTCAAGCCATGACGCTGTAACTGAAAATGGCGATTTAATGTCTGTTTATTTGAAGTGAAAGTTTGTACAAATTAGCACACGAAACTGTATCTACACTTGCAAAAAATTGAGGCCATTAGGTCTTCCCCAATGAAAATAATGCTAGGTCACATGTAACGTAAAGTCAGCATTTCAAATCTTAAATTTGTAAGATTAATTAATCATTTCGTTTTAATCATAACCGGCCATAAATCACGATCGCTTTCAAAATACCTAATCAAATTAGTTTAGTGTTTAAAGTTGGTCTCTTAATTTTATGGAAGTTTATAACTTCCTTAACGACATAGCATAACTCAATTCAAAAAAATAGCTCCTGTATTTCCAATAAATATCTAATTAACAAAACTTATCTATCTGCTTTTACCCAATGTAATCTTAAATCCACAAAAGGGTCACACAAGGTGCTACATTGAACCCACTACGTTTCCTTACTTATGGAAGCAGATTGCCGTTTAAATCTCTTGTTCAATCAGTGTCGTAACTTTCAGTTCAACTTTCACTCGACACTGCACTTATCAGATATAGTCGTACAAGACTAATTAGCGACGTAATTGTCTTTTTGAATGTCACAGAGTATGTTGGTAATTGCTGTAAGTTTGTTAGCCTATTAGTTTCTAAGTGGCTTATTGGTAGTGCTTCGTTGAGATTCAATGTACGGGGAAGTTCATGAACTCGAGTCATGTTTACAGTGAGTCCTGTTTCTACAGTTACCGTGAAGTTAGTTTTTATTTGGGTCTATCTCGAGTTTGGAGGCTAGTGAAAAAATGTGTTTTAGGATAGGGTTATTCCAGACGGATAGTTTTTTCGAAATCCTTATTGAGGACTAAATTGTGGGCCTAAGAGATGGTTCGCTGCAATCTTAATTAAGATGCGAAAGATCCCAAAAACCAAGTAGATATAAAAATACTAATAAACATTAATGAATAATAATTTTGCAATTATTTTCGTATATTACCAGTTTTGATTCAGGAAGTCGATTATTTCGCAAAGCCTTGAAGATCTTTGCGACAGTTGGATTTTATCTTGAGTTATCATTATGAAGATAAATTATTCGTAATTACAATAATTTTATGATGACAGCACAATGTAAACTGAAGTTTTAATTTTCTGTATCATACCGAATGTTTTGAAATAGCTTGAAGCAAAATACTTAGTCGAAATTAAACCGTCAATGCGTTTCGGATGGCTGAACATGTTAAGGTGTGTGACAATTCTATAAGACACTGAGGTGGGTCTTTGAGATGGTAAATAGGTCAGAGGGCACACGACAATTGATCTAGAGCCTATTGTAATTGCTAGTCTATTGTCTAATGACAATATTAACGTGGAACAATGTAGCGAGACCAACGCACGCGCTTCGTTTTAAAAATTAACATGTTTGATATTCAGGATTGACATTTGTTTATACTTATATTTATGTATATCTTATTTACGCTATTTAGTGGAATGGTTACTTTAAAATATGAGAATAAACAAAGCTTTAATCGTTTATATATTACGATTTATATTTGTCTATTTCAAAAATCTGTCTGTTAAAAATGGTAAAGGAAATCTGTCCCACGAATGTAAACAGTGCCATCCTTGAATTCGATCATGAACTCGACTTTATACCACAAAAACATACGGCTAATAATAGACTAGGATAATTGAAAATTTAACTAAAACTTATGGCTTTATTTTTTATTGTAATAGGATTTTCTACAAGATCGTTATAATAAATTATGATTGTATATCCAACCACCTAGTCTATTCCATCCTTACAATGTCTTCTCACTTTATAGCCCAACCTGTCTCCCTTCACTCTTGTATGTTTATGCCATGTTTATGCTCAGTTTATTTTTGCCTAGCAATGAATAACCGGATTATATTCGCTTGAATTTTCTCAAACTTAATTATCAATCTTCTTTCAGTCTGCGGTTTCACGTTCTTGGTACTTACCCGCATAAATATCCTATATGCTCACCCTACTGTGTTAATTTTTGTGAAACAGTAACGACATTCATATTTCATATAAATATTTTACCAAGGAGTAGAGAACGTTTCTAAGTAAACATTTTTAACCGACTTCAAAAAAAAAGGAGGAGGTTATCAATATTTTTATAACATAATTTGAATACATAGATAGTACACATAAAAGTTGGATAATTGAAATTTCCTATACATTTTAAACTTGTTTTTGAACAACACATGTAATATGTACAATGTACATGTAATATGAAACTACATTAAATCCGCTAAATGGAGTTTCATGTCATAATGTTGAACGAGCATAAATTCAATTAAACAATCGATTCAATCTATGTTTCATATTTCAAACGCTATGCACTCTTTGAACATATATAGACTAATGTTTTTGTAATACGTAACAAGTGCTTTAAGATATTGAACATTAATTATCTAGATAAAACGTAGACTATCACCCTCTTAAGGTGCGCAGACAGTTAATGCTTTAAAAGAATAGATAAACAAAACAGTAAATAATTATGTTTTAGTAACAAAGATTATTATCTCCAGATGGTCATAAAAACGCTTCCTATTTCAATAACAGAGTACATAACAGCAATGTCAAATAAATCTTTGTTTAGAAACTGCGCGGCTTTCCAAAGTCGTTTACTTTACTGTTAGTCCTCAGGCTTCCTTAGATGGCAACCACCGTCTTCCTGATTGATTTATATACAAGAATCTATCTTTATTTCTGATAATCATTTTACAATTATGCATTTTTTTAATATGTTACAGAATGTGAAGCAATCTTTGGTACTTGAGACGTGTTTTTTTATTCGCATTTTTTTTTTACGTTCAAAAACATTTCCTTACAATTTTCTTTGTGACTTATCATAAAATCGGAAAGTATACTTAATCACAATCAAAATATTAAATAACATTTAAATATTTTTCTATTATGTATAAGAAAATGGAGTTTCCAATAAACGAATCTTCCCGATTTAAAATAATAAATCAAATTATTTCTCTTTTCTTACCGTTAGGTACAGACTTATCGTTTATTTCGTGTAATATAATATCGCCTTGCAAGGCTATCACGCCTACACAGAAGGCCTGCACTAAAATCTAGACTTCAAGCCGCTTTGATATATAGCGGGGATTATTCAATGGATAATACAGTTAATTTGCTTTAGGGTTTACAGATTCTACGATAGTCAATAGTCAATACCGAGCCATAAAACCTTAGGGTTTTCAATATATTGTTGTGTAGTGATGAAAATCTAGGAAAACATATTTTGTCTCTGTCATTCTATGTATATCATAAGTGTTTTTTGCTGTATAAAATCCTTGTTACAATTGCTCGACAGGGAAAGCTAAATGGGTTTCAAAACCAATCTGTTACAGACCTCAACGGATTTAGTTACGTAGCCGATACACCCACACAGTTTCAATCTGGATACTATATTGTGGCCTGTGGCTGAATTCAGGCTTTCTATTCGCAGGAAATGGAGTAATAAACCACAGATTATAAAACGACCGTTTCGATTGATATCGGTGTTAAATATCAGCTTTACGGCTTTAAAGTTAGTGTTGATTTTATATCCTTGAAGTTTTGCAAGACGAATTGTTATATGAATTTAATAATATAATAGGCTATTTTATTAATTATCTTTAACTTTAATGTTTAATTCAGATTCGTTTCGTAATGTTTCGATATTTTTGGAGTTAGTTACAGATTTTCCTTCTTCTGTTTTATGAAAATTGAAATATTTGAGGCTTATTAGCTACTAGGTTTCCGCCCGCGGCTTCGCCCGCGCAGTCAAAGAAAAACCCGCATAGTTCCCGGGATAAAAAGTAGCCTATGTCCTTTCTCGGGTATCAAAATATCTCCATACCAAATTTCATGAAAATTGGTTCAGTAGTTTAGGCGTGATTGAGTAACAGACAGACAGACAGAGTTACTTTCGCATTTATAATATTAGTATGGATTTCATCAAAAATATTATTATTGAAATCACGTGCCTATAATATGCAATTAGTACAAGACATTTAAATATAAGATTATTTGATTCAGTCCTCAGTTCGTATTTGCATTGAAATATAATTCCTGAAGACCATATTAGGCATCTAACATCAATTCTATGGAAGCGAACTGAACATAACGGGTGGTCCTATTTCGGAACATGCACTCCATTTAATCTTCTTCTTATATATAAAAATGAATCGCAAAATGTGTTGGTAAGCGCATAACTTGAGAACGGCTGAACCGAATTCGATAATTCTTTTTTTATTATATTCCTTGAAGTACGAGGATGGTTTTTATGTAGAGAAAACGTAAATATGTACCACGGGCGAAGCCGGGGCGGACCGCTAGTATATAATAAATACATATATGTAGATAATTTTAGAAACTCTCTAATCATTTAATTTTTCTAGAATTTTCGATTTCTTTTCCAGTACGTAGAGAAGTACCTAATCATTAATCAAAGTTGTTTATTGTCTGTTACAAAACATAATTTTAGAAGCCTGAAGTGTAGGTGCTTAATATCTGTTAGAAATATATTCTGGAATATTCTATCAATGCAATAGAGTCTAATCAGAAATATTGTTAATTGTTATCTATCATCATAATTAAAATTCTTATCATATTTGCCAACTGTCCAATAAAACTAAATGAAATGACGTAGTTAATATTACTTAACAAATCAGTTTTCAGCCTGCAGTGTAAAACAAATAAAATCTATAAATAAACAACCGTAGAGTGATAAAATGTGCAGTAAGGTCACATAGGTAGTATCTGTTAACTGCATTATTTGAAAAAGATATTTCTTTAAACATACATATGTATTTGTTCTTGTGTTTTGCACTTGAGTTCTCATTACATAAATATGTTATTCTATGAAAATTAATGAGATTACGTGTTCAAGTACAAAGGCAATATTCCTTCAAGAATATTAAGAATATGTATGCTAAACAGGAAAAATAGTCATGTTTACGAAGAACGATTACCTACATTTTTTTTCGCGTTTACAGATTTTTTATTCGAATAGTAGAATTGTCAAAATCACAATTTTAATAAATTGTTCGCAAATAAGAAACACTGTGACAAAAAGACAGGTTTTGCAAAGCTTTATAAAGCGTACGTTGTATATATGAAATTTTACTAACCATTGTAGCAAAATATGGGTTATATACCATACCAGAAACAATATTTTGTATACATTTCCTTGACATTGTATAGCTATGTTTCTATAAATATTGAAATCAAAGATGCCGCCAAACTATCTACCCGCATCTTTTTATGAAACTGCTCGTTACATATAAAACACTCATTACCTGTAGATTGCATGCTACAGATGCTACGAGTGCACCGCAAGTTGTAATCATTATTGACGGTTACACGACAGGTTTAGCCATGGATACCTGATTGGCATACGAGATGCGACACGACTCACTTGCTCGTTTGATAATTGTGTAATTGACATCATACGGTACGACACCAATAAGATATAAAAAAATAATGTAGTTTTGAAATTTAAAATTGATTAAATTGATTTCTCAATTTATCTGCACATATTGTAACATCACCACTGCTCGAACGGTGAAGGAAAACATCGTGTGGAAACCGACATGTCAAAGAATCAAAAAGTTCGACGATATGTGTCATCCGCCAACCCGCACTGGCCAGAGTGGTGGATTATGGCCTGTGCTCCTGCCTCATAGGAGGCCCTGCAGTATATTGGCTGATGATGATGAAGATGATGAGTTTTGAAACTAAAAAACACGCTCAAAATTATAATTTTGTTGTGTTGTCCCCGATCCTTGATAAGTGTTCAAAGTTTTAATTAAATATGTCCTTTAAAAGTGGGTCAAAATCGAGTCTAAAGGAGTCGAGTCATACATACTGTATACCTACAGGTGAAGCAAATTTAAGGTGAACTTAATTTTCATGTAAGATGACGATTGATAAGCATCGAATGAGTGTGGTTGAATGAATACATTTTTATGATTTTGAGTGGCAGATTGCGAGATTAATCGAAAACTGATAAAATATTAAGGTGACATAACAAGGCCAAAGTGCTTACTGAATTAATTTAACGTATGCAACTTTATACAAGAAAAAAAAAAAAACCAGCCAAGTGCGAGTCAATTTAAGGTAAATTATGAATACGTAAAATATGAATTCCCTGGCGAATGTTGAAAATTTGCATCAAAAACGGCTGTTTCTTTTAATTGCGTTGGTTTATAAGTTTGATTTTACACAGCTTCAAAGGACGATAGATTTCAGTATACATATTTATACAATAAATACAGTAAACCGCTCGGACTCTTACATGAACACAAGAGAATTTCCAAGTATTTAGTAGTTGTTAAACAATCAACTGTTTGTTTTCCAAACGTAACGTTCACGGTCGAATAACACGCGCTGCAGATTGCAGTTGCATATTGTTTTGCATCGCATCAATTATTGGATGATTGTGTCGATTGAGACTGATTTACTTTTATCGATTTTAAATGCAGTGCCCATGGACACGTGCTATTTTTACCCTCGAATGAATTAGGTCAATAATAAGCTCCTATGTTTACACACATATTTTGTATAATAGCATATCAGTATTTCCGCAAACGCGGTAAAATTTAACTTAGCAATGGGTCAAATACATGACAAGACTGTCATTAATCAAAATATGTAAATTTACATTTTTTAATAAATATGTATGGAAAAAGGCTACTCTTTACTTTTTGTATCCATTGTATGTTCCTCCTACAAAAAGCCCTTCAGTCCAAGCACGTAAATTATGAATAGAAAAGTGAACGGAACAAAAGGTAAACCAAAAATAATATATTCGTTATGACAGACAGACGTTTAAATATTTAAAAGGTACGCATACGAATTAAGTTGACCCGTGGTTAAGCGCATGCAGGCCACTTCGTCTGTGTTAGTTCAACATTTAAAATTAATGATTAAGTTGGAGCGAATCATGAGTTTGCATTTATTAAAACCGCACGAAATATTAAAGCCAGACATATTGATACCGATGTCTACAAATCATAATTATTAGTCACGCGCTATAAGCAAGATGAAACGCTTCTATAATAACGTTAAGGTAATGTAAAAGTTATAAAATATTATATTATTACAATTTACACGCGCACTGTAGTCACGTATACGGACGGCGAGGTCCTCCTTATTTGTGCAAACAGTCGGCTTTGAGATAGTAACGTTTGCGCTTAAATGTAACCAAGAAAATGAGATAATATCAAATAGGAATGGATCGAACTCGCGAGAAATTCCTACCTGGGACCGACAAGCCGACGCCTTATTCAAAATCATCAACAAAAAACCGTTTCCTTTACATTCTATTTACAAGACCTCCGACACTGAGATCCTTTATAGTTTATACGCTCTTCCTAATGCCCTTAGCGACCTTTTTTTGTTAAATATTTGTCCACAATTTTGGTTTGCGAGTTTGAAACTAATTAGAGGCAATTTTCGTCACAGTCTTAAAGGAATTTTAATGGGCGATAACTTTTTCTATAGTGAGGAATGTTTTGAGGTTAAGTTCTTTTAAATGGATCGTAATTCGTGAGGATTCATGGCAGATTTAGAGTCGACTCTGACATATGTTCAGTCGTTAGAAAAGAACTCAAAATCCAGTCTGCTATTTGTAAAGTGAAGATTTCTCACATGATTCAAAGTCCAGATAACGAGTAATTTACATGAATGATGTCACAATATTTGAATACTTAGGGGACTGTACACTTCTGGTTAGCGGAACTTATGTAAATATTTAAAATAGTGAATTTTGAACGAAAAAGCATAATATTACTCAATTCAAGGAGAAATTCTGTAATACGTTGAATCATATTAATTCATAGGCGTCATGTAGAATTAAAGAACTTGTAAAGTGACGTTATTTATTCCCATGATACTATTGGCAATATCGATTTTGTTGGACAATATTATCAGTAAGTGCTGTCCCCCTGACCTTGTGCTTATGCAAACACCTTTATCAGTGAAAGCATTTGTACGGGCTTGGTCTGTTTGATATGTCAACATGGTAAGCAAGCAAATGTGGTAATAAATTAGCAGCATCGTGAATTTGAGAATTTCAACAGTCGTAATAAGTCTAGGCGATTTATTTTTGTGTTTCTAGTAGGTATTTTCTTTTAGCAGCTGCTTCTTCATATCATCCATTGAAATTTGAATTGTATGCTACCCTTCCTGCTTTGGTCTTGCCTTCTTTTTATTTTTTATTATTTTTTATAGTAACCCTAGCAATAGGGCAGGCGACTCACTTGATGGTAGGTGATAGACGCCGCCCATGACGATCACAACGTTGGGAACACTGCGATCGTATTGCCGGCTTTAAGGTGGACTTGTATTAATAATGCTAGGAAAAAAAAGTATGCACTATGGTTTACAAACTCGATTAAAGAAATAATAACTACTACTTCCCGTGTAAGTGTGATCCTATGATTTTTCTACTATAATACCGTATATATGAAAACTGCTAAGAAAATAATAGCGAATAGCATTTTATATATTATACGCAAGAAGTACAATAAGCTAGGAAGCATGATTCAATCGGTTCCCACGATAGTTTCGTTCTGAAGTTGCGATCCAGCTAATGAATCTTGGGCAGATGGGATTACTATGAGAACTGCATGCAATTTACGCACTAATGGTCAACGACAAGCAACCGCAAATGTTTCTAATTTTCTACAATGCGTATCTTCGATCTGAATTGCTTACCTACCTATTCCTTGACTACGAACTTGTTTTGAAACAAATTGACTAAAGGATTTTCAATCTGTCTCATTGATATATTTTAGCTGTAACGTTGTCTACGATGTTTTCATTATAAATAGAAAAACATTAACGCTAATACTGCATCAGTTATTATGACGTTAACGTTTGAAGTGTGTTTTGTTTTTATTTAAGTCTTTCTTCTTGTTCGTTTTGTTACAACCATATGGACTGATAGATATAAACTGCATAAATTTTAATATGACTTCTATTTATTTTATTCTGTGATGACGCTTATATGAATTATTTAAATACTAGTTTCAATATAGTACTTCGTAAATAGCATCATTGTTTTCAATAGATATTTATAAATATATCGCTATGATCTACTTATCACAAATTTGCAAGCAGTGAACACTCAATTACTTTCACGTTCTGTAATGTATTACTACTAACATAGGTATCAATAATCCATAAGTTTTCGGTTTGTCTGTACGGGCAGTAATAAGGCTAACCTATTATATGCATAATATGAATAATAATATAATTAAATATTATTCAAAACAATGTGTCATTGATGTTTCAAGAATGCATGTAATGTTTTTGGCGCTACCAAAATTATTGACGTACAATGTGTAATTTTAATGTTAACATGGCCATGACCTGTGTTTGTTGTTTTTTCTTTGGACAAAAATACACTTTTTTATTCACGCCGGATTCGTCTTATTATTTTCATAAGATCAATTACGATTGTTTGCCAAATACTTCAATGTTTTGGAATCGTAATGAATACATTAGCCCTAAGTCGTTGGGTAGAATGTAAACACGTCGTTACCAATAAAAATAGCAATTTAAGTGTATTTATATTTTCATTGTCACACTAGAGCTCAGCTGCTACTTCCCCGCAATCATGTAACCGACAAAGTACGTTCATAACCTATTACCGTGCTAGCCTAGCAGAAACCCTATTCAAGGCTTTTAAACTATTGATTGATTGATTGCACTCGACCTACGTTACTTACTTATTAAGTAAAGATGTTAATAATTCAAAATCGTGCTCATATAATGTTGTATAGATATAGCCATATTTGGTAATATGAGAACGCTGCAAATTGCAATGCAAAGCCATTTTTGGTTTATATCCCGTACGGTATTTGAAGCGGTTTATATTTACCGTTACTTTAACTACCGCATGGCCAGTTGTTACAGATATTTTAGGAACAAAATTATGTTTCACTGCTGCATTTAAATAAGCTGTATCGCGTATTATTAGGTACAAATTGCAAAGTTCGTAAACATCAACTGCGTGAAGAGTGGAGTTTGTACTATGAGCTATCGTGCTTATGAATCGTATGCCTATCGCAAGGCATTGTCGCAAACTGCATAATTATCTACAAAGGTGAAGTCACTCTAATTCTCATAAATTACGCAAACAAACTTTACATGTTGAGTAATATGAAATATATATTTTTATTTTAATAAGGATTCCGGTTGTTTGTTTAATGCATGTTAAAATATGTTATCTGCAATGTTTTATTACAGATTTAAAGTTATTCTAATAATTATCGCTATCTCAAATGATATACAGCGAGTCAAATCAAAGTCAATCGCTATCATATTCAATTTTGACCTTGTTATGTTCACGGCGGAAATATTGTCATTCATTCGTTCCAAAAACCTGCGCACTTACGTTGAATTTATTTATAAATAATTGTGGCATAATAACCTTTCAGTAGGGAAAGTTACCTTGGGGTTATACATATTTAATGCCCAATTATTCGATATCTTTCGGAGATGCTATTCTGTATTAATAAGTGAAACTTTTATTACATCGTCTCAAACTTTTTGGTCTGTGTAGCGCTAGCGCATGTCGCGTGACGGTCGGCTGCCGAGTAGGTATAAAGCAGTGTTCGGAAAGTTTCACTTTTACCGTGGTTTCATAAAACCACACAACATTTTTAATTGATATTTCTTAATTAGTAATAACTCATACATCAATATATTTATATATGTACCTATTATTACCTATATACCAACCCTTTTTAAGTACCTACCGCCTACCATGCTAACGACGACGAACATTAAATTAAGTAAATATGCTTAAAAGTCAAGTACTCATATTATTTGCAATAAATAAAATTAAATGTGACATATAAGGCACGGCGCTGTTCATGATAGCCTTTGAACTGACGTTGATTCGAGGCAAATCACAACTATCATAATGCTCCAAGCGAATAGAACACTGATATTTAATTTAAATTAATAAGCTTCACATGGCGTACACATATTTCTCACAAATTTCTAGTTGTGACCGTTACAAGCCAAAGGGCGAAACGTTTGATCGTACGATATTTTACCTGCATGCGGGTAATAATACGGAATCCGGCTCCAAACATCTGTTCGCCTGTCCTTTTATTATACGGGATAGTATTTGATAAGGTTATTGAAGCAAGTATTTTATTGTGATCTTCATTGACGAAGCAGCTGCATGTGAATAACATTCCGAAGGCCTCGCAAAAACTTAAAGCGTGCCGGCTTTTTAGGGCTTTGAATTGCAGACGTGAATCAATGTTTATATGGGAGTATATTTCGCCGAAAATGTCCTATAAATCACATTGTTAAAAAGACTATCGATCAAATTCAGTTGCCCTTTCTCAGAATGCTTTTATACAATTCAGTTACTATGTACATTTGTTAAAATTAATTACTAAATAATATTCTCTTGTTTCAGAAGTGCACGAAGTGGGATGCCTTAACCGCCGAGCCTGGTTACATTGAGTAAGTTTCAATTACAGTATGATTATTTAAGAAATATGTACTTAAAATTAAAAAGCAATAAAAAAATTCATACAAGCTACTAAATTACAAATTCAGAGAGCTTTCTACCTGTCTTCGGGAATCAGTTATCTGCAAGATTTATTAACATTTGCATATTATTTTGATATTACCTGTTGCTTTTACTTACTGAATTCACTTTAGAATCTCGAATTTTTATATGGCTGTTATTAATTGACTTAATTACAAAGGAGACGTATGCATCCATTAGGACATTCGAAATATTTAAAAAGTTAACAGTAATTCCAGTGGAACTTTTTTTTTCGAATTTACTTTTGACAAATATTCTTACCACGCTGATCAATCTCGTATTCGTATTAATTTGTAATTACTTGTAATCTAAGGTAATTACTTACTCCTTTTGATGCATCATGTCTTCAATGACACCTTTGTTTATTACTATGTTAAATTCTTGTGGCAGTCGAATTTGTCAAAACGTTTCATGCGAAAAGTATAACTAATCGTCTACGTCTAGATTTTTGTTGGAGTTGCAAAATTGTTTCAATATTTAATCAATATAAAAACTGGCATAGAGGCATACTTAGATGAATTCAGTGACTAGCTGGTTTTGTATTTACACTAGTATGTATGCTTATTTATGAGTTAGTCAAGATATCCGATTACTCACGTACAAAAAATGTATATGGTTTTAGTGTATATTTTCACAAAGTACAGAGCCGTGAAACAGACAAGGCTTCACGATAAAAATAGTGTGCGTAATGATTGCCTTTATACCTAAATATTGACCACTCTATTCCCATAAGTGTTTACGTTACGTTAAACAAAGACTGTTATGTGATCACCATTCATGTGTGTTAAAATAGTTTTTCCAACGTCCATTATTTTTACACCAGATTCAAAACAACAAACATTGAGACAAGATGATTCAAAGTTACATCAGAATACGCCTTCTTAATGATTCATAAGTCATAACTATCTCTTGTCCATTTTGTGGGTTAAACACATAGAGGACAATCCTTGAAAACTAATCTTCTGACCAACACATCAGTCAAGATATTTGAGATATCAAATCGTTAATTAATTAATTAATAAGTACGTAATGATAAGGAGAATAAATTACGTAATGAAATGATTGTTGTTCAATTAAAGGCACGAGATGTCTTTTACTTTTTAAATTCTTCATTCGAGTTTTTATCCAATTGTGTTTGGAATGCAATAAGACAGTGCAATCTTTATTTTCATTGAGTATTTATAAACATATTTTATGCAGTATGGTCTGGATAAATAACTATAAACCTTATGAATAATGTATACTTTGTTGCACTTTATAATGTCTTAGTTTTCGACTATATTATCTACTGACATATTACAACTTTATAAAGTGTATAGAATTACATTATACTGTTATTATTATGAATGGATCTTGTAAATCCATAACCAGCTGCTTGTCTTTAATTGAGACACTGTCGTTCGCCTCAGGCTATACTTTTTAAATGAGTAGGTAGTTGATTTAAATATAGACTGCGAGCCTAGTTAAAATAAATAACGTTAACTGTCGTACAAATAAATAACAATGAAAGTATTATTTGCTATAAACGGAAGGTAGGTACCTAATTTAAAAATTAATTAAATCGGGAATTATATTTAATCAATGCGTGGAATAAAATTCCATATTTTATTCAAATGGTTATTTTATAAAAGCCTTGGACCACAATAGAAAATATTACATTACATTCAGAAATATATTACCTTAAAAATATACATTTTTGTTTTTAAATATAGATATTTAGAGAAGATTAATCCATATTACAAACAACTACATAGTCTGAGCTAGTTTACACAATACAACTTCGAATTAAGTATGAACAAAATATAATGCATTTTGCTCTAACTAGTGATACACGATATTCATCTCATAGCTATGAGTTATGACCCTCAGTGGCATATTGTACAATGTTTTTATTTGTACACAAAAAGTTGACCCCACACCCCGCAATGACGTTGGAAGCTCGAACAACTTAGCACATTAGTGCGAGACAAAAACAAACACAATCTCAGTTGAAAACATTTTTTCCTATACTAGAATAACATACGATAAGAATGTTCGGCGGTGCTTCGCAGAAATTGAAAAAGGATATCACAAATGCTTGTTATCTGCTAGATAACGTATTTTTAATCTGCACTACGTCATCAGAATTATCGATATTCTAAAGGATATTCGTATATCCTGTTGTAATCGAAGAACCAAAAATGTTTACGTCATATGTTTTGTGTATTATTATTTTTATGTGAATCAGGATTTAAAATTGTGTATTAGCAAAAGAAATTAAATTATGCATTAATTCAATTGTTATTTTTCAACAGATAAGTTTTTACGAAGTAGTGATATAAAATGTATCAAGAAATCAGTAGGTATCAGTATGTTTTCATCATAAATATTTTATCCATGAGTTAGTTTACATCAGATAGATATGGAATATTTATTGCATATCGATACGAGGTTATTCGTACAAGTAAATAACTTTACTGATATCGCAATAGTTCATATTTTATGTGAAAACATAATATTGTTCCGTTAATTAATTATTAATGAGACAAATCACGATTATTTCACGAAGTCATTATTAATAAATAATTGCACATGAACGTTGGATTTTGGATTAATAGTACAAATATCTATTACGTTTTAATGAGAAATGGTAAAGAGACATAGCAAAATTATAATATCTATTCAATTCCTATCTGCAATCGATACTAATTCTAATTTTAGACGATTTCTTATCGGTACATGGTGATTGGTAAAAAGTCATTCTGTTCATATTCCGATAAAATTGCTTACTTTATAAGAATAATATGTTCATATTTCACCTTAAACTCAATTACAGAGAATTAAAGTGTATAATAATTAATTAATATTATCTGGTTAATATACGGCTTTTATATTTGCTATCAATTCGTACGGTAACTTCAATCAAACACTACCTACTGACCGAAGTTATTTGATGATTTAACACGACCTACTTTGTTCATATCTAGATAAATCTTATGTCTAGATTCATTAAACACATACAAATTTGATACTAAAGCATAACGGAGTATGACAGGTGCATTGTGCGTAGTTAAATACGTTTATATTGTAAATAAAAAGCAATTATTTTTGACCTAGATGGTGAACTTTTAAACAAGCTTATCGTATGCGAATAATATATAAATTAATTAATAGGGTCACTGTTGAAAGTATTTAATAGTTCAATAATAACTCGCTATCAGAACGTATTCGGTTATCCGTGGATTGTTCTAGTAATTTCTTAAAAAACAATTCTTTCACCTCTTACTTCATTGCATAAAAAAAACAAGTTGGCAAGAGAAAGAAATTATTTAATTATTTTATTATTCTCATATTACTGATTTTGAAACTTAAACTGTGTGATGTTACGTTGTTTCGTCGAAAAAGGATGTAGGTACCTACCTAATATTTATTGGAATTTAGGTATGTAGGTAATAGGTATTAGTAGTTAGTTATTATTTTACATTACATTCGAAATTGTGTGTACCTACTTGTTCATGCAAAAATATGTTTAAAAAGACTAGTTATGTAAACAAATTACTAAATTTTATTTTTTGGTACTTCATTCCAGCATCCCGCTTTCTCTCAAACATGTACAACATACTCCACGTACCAATAATACAAGATTATCTAAATTTAATACAATAGCTAATTAATTAATCAAGAGTCAAGTTCGGGCGACCACGCGTCTGCCCCAGCTGCTCAGTTTTGGCACCGTGCCCCTTTAAATAAATACCATACATTCACTGTGTTACTAGGTTTTCATACCAATTTACTTTTATTCTTAGTTTTTTTAACGTTAATCGTTCGCTTCCTGCTTTGAGTGCAATTAAATTGGGATAACGATTTATATTTAGATGAGAGTTAACTATTGTGTAATGTAGCAAATATTTGTGTGCATTCTATCGAAATCTGTTTAGTAGCTCAAGTGGTATAAGGGCACATATCTAAGATGTATATCTTGTGTGTCTATGTAAACAAAATAATGTTCTTAAAATGAAAATACATTTAAATGTATACAGGGTGTCCCAAAAAGTAGTGATGAACGGAAGCTGGGAGGTAGAGGACCTAGAGGGCTATCCGAATCACCCCCATGTATGTTATGCGATTTTTCGTATTTTCGGAGTTATGACATTTTTTTCAATTTTTCATGTATCGCCGAGTACGATGAGATTTTTATTTATGGTGACGTGAATTATTGCGCTAGATGCTTGATTTTTTTTGTGTGCTAAGCTGAAAGATAGGCCAATTCAGTATGGTAACATTTACTATCGTTAGATCTTTGAATGGAATAAAAAAAAGAATTAAATGCCAAGAAAGATAAAATTACCCAGTATGTTCACCACTTCAAGGGCCCGTAAAAAAATAAAATCACATAAAAAAAGTTTTCCGTTTGGCTTTTAAAAACTTGCTCTATCTATCAGGTAGCTACCCTGAAAATTTCATTTTATTATTCAGAAGGCTTCAATCAAAAAATTGAAATCTAAATTTGGTAAGTGCAAAAATTGAATTAACATGATGATTAATAAAAACAAATTAAAACCAATAACTAGGTGTTTAATTACTAGAAATTTTTAAAATGACCCCGCTGTTGCTCAGTGCAAGTGCGACATCACCGTAAAAAGTTGTCTTTTAAATGTCTGAATGCCCTTTTATCATTTTTAATGGTTTCTTCTGCTGCTATGAATTTCCGGGTTATTTCGTCCAAATTGTTGCATTCTCTCAAGTAGCCGAGGTCTTTTTAGTATCCCCATTGAAACAAATCAATGGGGGTTAGGTTGAGGGACCGTGGAGGCCAGGCTTTAAGGCAGGCGTCACCGGCGCATGCGCAGGCTGCAACGACCAATCCATCTTTCAGGGTATCTTTGCCCTTTAGCCTGGCCTCCACGGTCCCCGGACATTAACCCTATTGATTTTTTTCTGTGGGGATACTACAAAGACGAGAGACTGCCACAATTTGGACGAAATAACCCGGAAATTCGTAGTAGCAGAAGAAACCATTAAAAATGATAAAAGGGCATTCAGACATTTAAAAGACAACTTTTTACGGTGATGTCGCACTTGCACTGAGCAACAGCGGGGTCATTTTAAAATTTTCTAGTAATTAAACACCTTGTTATTGGTTTTAATTTGTTTTTATTAATCATCATGTTAATTCAATTTTTGCACTTACCAAATTTAGATTTCAATTTTTTGATTGAAGCTTTCTGAATAATAAAATGAAATTTTCAGGGTAGCTACCTGATAGATAGAGCAAGTTTTTAAAAGCCAAACGGAAAACTTTTTTTATGTGATTTTATTTTTTTACGGGCCCTTGAAGTGGTGAACATACTGGGTAATTTTATCTTTCTTGGCATTTAATTCTTTTTTTTATTCCATTCAAAGATCTAACGATAGTAAATGTTACCATACTAAATTGGTCAATCTTTCAGCTTAGCACACAAAAAAAATTAAGCATCTTCCACAATAATTGACGTCACCATGAGTGAAAATCTCATCGTACTCGGCGATAGGTGAAAAATTGAAAAAAACGTCATAACTCCGAAAATACGAAAAATCGCATAACATACATGGGGGTGATTCGGATAGCCCTCTAGGTCCTCTACCTCCCAGCTTCAGTATATCACTACTTTTTGGGACACCCTGTATATCACAGTATATATAATATACTTACAACTATAAATCAATCACAAGTCTAAATAGACTAGGTACTCTCAAAAGTTCAACAAAATAAACTTTATAAACAATACTGGATGTAATGTTATTAAGGTCTTGATCAAAGGCAGCATAGTTTACGCTAATGTGCTAATATGCCGACTCGTATTATAATAACGTCTATTTATACGGTGACCGGCAATTTTTTCGTGCAAAAAAGCTGTTTGACGTGTGCGTTTGACGCATTTTGCCAAACGAATAAATAATAAACACAAATGTATTAGACCGGGAGATACTGACACAAAATTTCGAGTCATTTGTAACAGGATGGCGGTTCTACAGGGGTCTTAGTACGCAATGACAAAAAGAAAAATGATGGTGTGAACGCTGGTACCGGTGGGTTAGTCGCGTGGGCGTTAGTCGAACTCGTCGGAAAAATAGCGAAAGTCAAACGATTTGTAACACAAAAATTTTAGAATTTACCGATAGCCCATAAAAAAGAAGTAGGCGGTAGTGTCATGCCATACTTTTCCGGTATGACTTACAGCCCGCCATACCGACGCGAATGTGTTGATTTAAAAAAAACAATTATTCAACCATTTGTACCAAGCTAACTTTTGCACAGGTAACCATCGTCGTGCAGCCATTTACGAAAATCGCCATGCCATACTTTTCGGACGATTCCAAATGGTCGCCATACCGCCGAAAATCTGCAAATTTTTTTTATTTCGCCTATCTTTTTGTACCAGTATTGCATTTGGCTTTTTGGAGAGTATTTGATAAAATGTGACCATTATTATATTTTCCATACTTCTAGTAGGGGGAAAAAGTGCTGTCATACTTGAAAAATAAATTTATTATTAATTTATATAAGTGAAGATTTCCAACACCTAGATCTTTGAAATTTTGTATTTATATTCGTTGATCCTCAAACTTACAGGAAAAATAAGTGCCATACTGTTACAAATCGTTTGACTTTCGCTATTTTCCGATGAGTTCGACTAACGCCCACGCGACTAAGCCGCCGGTACCAGCGTTCACACCATCATTTTTCTTTTTGTCATTGCGTACTAAGAACCCTGTAGAACCGCCATCCTGTTACAAATGACTCGAAATTTTGTGTCAGTATCTCCCGGTCTATATGCTGCAGTGGGCAGACGGAATGAGGGTACTGCTAACTGCAATATTACTTCATTGTTGTCTATAATTGGGTTAGTGGAGGTGTTTGAATTTATGTAATGATAAACAGACACGTTCAATTGAATGTAACTATAAATATATCACTGCGTGTTTTATGCGTAAAGTCGGTTTGAATTTATATCAATGAATGCATACTGCATTTTGTATTCATTAGGCTTATAATATAGCATAATAATTTGTTTAGTAAAAGATTGTAAATTCTTATATATAAAATTCTCGTGTCACAATGTTAGTCTGCATACTCCTCCGAAACGGGTGGACCGATTCTCATGAAATTTTCTGTGCATATCGGGTAAGTCTGAGAATCGGCCAACATCTATTTTTCATATGTACTCGGGCGAAGCCGGGGCGGACCGCTAGTATATTATATTCCTCTATAAAAATACATCAACAGTAAAACTTAGGTATTTTTAAATTAAGCCATTTCCTGCGTATTTCGTAATTTGTTGATGTTTGTACGACATACATATCAAATTACTGTGAAACCGTCTCGCAATTGCAACGGAACGATGATTGAAGTATGAATGTAAAGCGAAAGCAGAATTTTTCGTGCCCAATAACACAGAATCCCAAAAATTGGAAGCTATCCAACGAAAGACAATGTCGACATCACCTTGAGTGTTTACCCGCAAATAAAATCACTTTTCAGTTCACTACAGTTCTCATTTCTCGTATATGAGTGAAATCCGAGATTGTTTGATATAACGAGTTCGTTTCAATGTTTGTTTGCTTTGCAGACTAAATTGTCTTTGTTCGAGTGAGGTTAGTGACTGCGTCAACTTACCTTGTTTGATGTTTGTCGTTTTTACTCCGTTTTCTACAAATGGTAACGTTCTGTGAATCGAGTTACTCCTGATAGCCTTTTGTATACGAATTACGAATAACGTGAGATACATTTGGATACATTACTTTGTTGTTTTGAAAGAAATAAATAATTATTTATCATCAAACTGTCGCGTCGTAATGTTTTTATTCGAGTGGAATAATACCTAATTGCCTCAGAAAATAACCGGCTAGTTTAAATTGCAATCGACTCTTGTTTTTGTATGATAATCTTTTTTAACTCGATGAAATGTATTAAAAAAATACGAAAGTATCGCGACCGCACAATAAAATGACAAAAGTTAAAAATAGATTAATTATTCTTCAAACATTTATGTACTCAAGATATTACAAAATTGCCTTCATTCTTTCATCAGCAAGCAGCTCTGATTATTCTAATATTCTCAAGCCTTGTCAATTGTCATACACGGCTCATTGCACAATAGACAAATTGCAAACAACTTAATAAAACATAATATATTACTCAGAACATGACTTCAGTCATATGACGTGATTTGTGTACTAACGTGACCTGTCTCTGAATAAATGAATTGTATTTTACACTTGTATTAAATGGAATTCCGAGCAAGGTTTATGACGAAATGCGCGGGCGCATAAAACGGACGCTATTAACTGGAAAGTAGGGACGAATGTATTTTATTACTTAAAGGAAACACATTTATCGCTCTTAGACTGTAATTCTTACTCTTACACCAATTTATTTTTAAATTACGTATCGCTGAAGCTTATTGCGGTTGTTTAAAACCACGTAATTGGAAAAATACAGTTTATCTCTTAAATGTTTCAAGACACATGTATTTTATGGTTTATGAATGTTATATGTGGATTTGATAACAGTTCTTATATCGGCAAATGGCTTACGTTAAAAGGAGTAACTAATTTATTTTTACATTAAAAAATTAATACGGTTTTCCCGCCGTTCTACGCGGACAAAATACTATTTAAATTGATATTTAATTTATATAGTTTATAGTTTTTTTACAGTATACTAAAATCTAGTTTTCAATTCCTATCTTCAAAGTTCAAATACTAATCAAATATATTTCAATGCTACGAGAAATATTTAGCGGAATCAATTTGACGTAACTTGCCATACAATTTTCGCTCACGCAGCTCTTGAAGATTTATGGGCTATTTATCCCACGCGTTCAGTAATGGAGTGAAGACTTGAAGAATCACAGTTTACGTTCAAGTTCAAGTGAATTGAAAATAAGCCGTGCACTACACTCATAATAGATTCTGGTAATTTATATGCAAATTAAGTAGTGAATTCACGATTGGTTTACGTAAGCAGACTTGTTGAATTTTTGTGTATCAACGCCAACGGTTAAACATATTCTATGTATACAATTTCGTATTAGTTTAAAGTTTGAAATGAGTGATGTTGTTATAAAAATGATTGTAATTACTTTATAAATAAAAATAAGAAGACTTTGTAAGAAGATGTTGTAAGTTGTAACCATATAATAAAAAATCAAAGTAAAACATTCTAGCAAGGAAGTGAAATGAGTTTAAAATGGGTTGATTCATAATAATAAATCCTACGTAATATATTTAAATTATTTACACTTAAGGATATCTCGAAAGATAAAGCGGAAAAGTAATAATTCCATAAGAGGCGTGTTAAGGGGGCGCATAAAGCAAAATAACCAATCTTCTATTAGATGATACGTGTAATATGCAAGACCAAATCTAAAAAATAAAATATATATCAAACTAGATGATATGTTCAACGATTCTGTTTAATCAAAAACATAAAATATTAAAATTTACTCGATAAAAAAAAATCACCAAGTTAGCTCTAATTTTCACACTTTTACGTTTTCTACTTGACATGGTAATACTTATTATGATTTTTTTTTCATAAACAATTATATTAAAACATTTGCAAGATATTTGTTAGAGCATAATAGAAGATTGGTTATTTTGCTTTATGCGCCCCCTTAAGTAGGTTCTAGTGGGTTAAGGTCAATTAAAAAACGAGTTGAAAACCAAAACCCAGCCAATAAGGAAGTTTACTTGTTAACGAAGCTCTTAACCTTTTCTTATTTTTAACCAATGTCCAGTACACAACATAAATTATAGTAATTAAGAGCATTTTCACTTTCAAGAGAAAGTTGACATTTGCGAGATCAATATATTTTTGAGATAAACATTTTTTGTTTCCGAGACAATCACATAAAAGTAAACAAAGGAAAGTAAATCTGCCAAAAATAAGTTGAGAACGAAAATGTTCAATTATGTTGAAATACCACCAAATGAGCTCAGATACGATCAATTAAAAACCAGTTTATAGGGACTAGCGCAATAAATGGGAACTAATTTGGTTTCGAGCTTTAAGTAGCGTTCGAGCGTCAAGACTCAAGATATCGTTTAATTCTTAATTAAATGTTTTAGTCCATAAGGAAATGTAACCTACATCTAAGTTCTCATGTATCTAAATATAAATATTTTTATGAAAATATCCACCCTTGCATCGGTTTGTTTTTACATGGTCTTTACCTTACATAATTATTGTAATAAGGTTTTCTTCATTAATATCATTTTGTAGGTTTCCATTTGCATCTTCATTTTGCAATACCTACTTGCCTACTTGAAATGCAATCATAATACGGACTCTTATGTAAAACATTTTGGGCTTATGACTTATCCTTAAATTTCAAAACACAGGTTCTACATGGACTTTTTTCTGACGTAATTTTCTTAGTTATCGCTGATCTCATATTTATTCACGATTGCAGGATGACGCACGTGTATACCTACAGTTTTGGTGACAAGGTTAAAATTTAATTTGAATTTTTACGTCAAAATATGGTTAGCATTCGATATGAGATGCCGAATTGTCTGATAGCCTAATTATACGTCAAAAATAATGTAAGCTCAAAGTGTTATATAAATACGGTCTCGAAATAATATTCCTTTAAATTTATTTATAAATAATCGCTACCTATATTTACAAGAAAATTATTAGAAGCATTTGCATTTTAAAACCAGTTTCTCTACTGTGACTAACTTATTGCATAAAGAGAAGTGTAATTCGTAAGATATGCCAATTTGTGGATTCGATTGCATATAGTGACGCTTTTTATAGAGCCAGAGGATACCAGAGTGATCATCTCCAATTATTTAATGCTAAACTACACTAACATTTTTAAAGTGTAGTACGTACATGATAATTTATTAATAGCATATGTATTCTAGATTTAAGACACATAAAGTTAAGAAATTTAGTAATTTACTTCTTTTAGGGAGACAGAGGCATATTTGTATAGCTATATCACAGATAATGTAATGACAGTGGTACCTAATTGGTAAAACTATGTTATGACAGTTCAAAAGTGCGTCTAGAAGAAGTCTAATTAAGTATAATATAAATGCTTGAGTTTGAGTTATTCAATTAGACTTCTATAAAAGAACTTTTGAATCATCATTACATTTTATAACATTTACCAACGATTCGGAAAGTAGTATCTATGAAGCGGCAGGAAACTCCATATACTATACTAGTAGCTATCATAGGTTAGTAATAAATAAACAAATGTTACACATGTTTCTATTGACGTAACTCACCTTGAATGAAAGGCGGTCTTCAATATATTGCATTATGACGCGAAAGGGGGAAAACTGCATTGTAATTAATAGATAAGCTTCAAATGATTTATGGATTCAATGATAAATAGCTGCTATCGAAGCCAAACCGAACGTGAGAACGTTTTCAATTTTACGCATAATTTGCGTTCATATCAATAACTCAGAGGAAGATACGAAGTTTTGTTAATTTGACTAAATATTTAGAAAGTAAAGTTAGTTTCAATATAAATGAATTAAGTGAATTTTGCCACTCTTAATATGTTTTCAATATGCTATGGGATACCTATTTTGTCATGCTGAAATGGCTGAAATATAACTTAGGTATCTATCAGGCCGTCTTAGAATACCGTAGAAGGGAATTTAGTTCATAATCGGGCAAGTTATGGTTAAAAAGTTTAATATCCACAATAAAGATAATATAATTCACAACACCTGTGACATGTTAAAAAACATGCATAAATTCTGACCCTACAAATGGGCCAAGTTCGTTTCCGCCAAACCAATCACAGCTGTATAAATAATTGCGAACACGACATTTATTTCGGATATAAAAACAAGAGACATTTAATTGAAACCTATATGGAGTGTTTCAGTGTTCACGGCCGGTCTGTTTGTATATAATGTTTATATCAGTTGCATCGACCTCTGTGACTCATATATTTCATCATAAATGCAGCCTTTCGGTTGAATGCAACGCTTGTAAAGGCCGTTCGCTATTCAGGTTTCCCGATCAATAAACACGTAAATATACCGACGGTACCAGATTGTTTGTTTTATTTACATAATTGTTACGTAGCTCTTTAAATATATGTGCTACGTGAAGAAAGACTACAACCTTTAATCGCCTAGTACCTAGTTATTCGTTCACTAAGATTGTATAATGTAAAAAATCTATATATATATATAAAACTCAAAGGTGACTGATATAGTGATCTATCAACGCACAGCACAAACCACTAGACGTATCGGGCTGAAATTTGGCATGCAGGTAGATGTTAGGACGTAGCGTAGGCATCCGCTAAGAAAGGATTTCCCGAAATTCTTGCGGGAACGGGGAAAAACGGGGATGCACGTTCAAAGTCGTGGGCGGAAGCTAGTATGTGATAAAATATCGTCGCTATATGGTATAAATATGTAAAAACTACATAAAAACATAATAAATTGCCAAGTATTTAAATTTTAAACGATCATTTTATTTGAATTCCCTTACATAATAAAAACTAAAACATTAATTTTTGCCCAACGACTGCTTGATATTTATCATTTTACAATGCCTTGTAACATCGTGCTTTAAGCTGCATCTTCTTTTCCGTCTGTAGTTCTTAACGTGACTTCTTATATTATATTTTGCTAGCAAAGGTTCCCTTTTACCATTTGCAAAAAAGGACACGCAAAGTCAATTACATATTGTGTAATATATTTACACTCCCGCGAAGTCGGTGTCACATTCGAGAGTCTAACAGTTTACTTCCTGCGTATAACATTGAACTACTTTTAGTCTGACCGCCGGCCAAGTGCACTGAGAATATGGATACAAATAGATACCTTATAGTTTATAATATATTGTCTCCAACAAGTATGTGCCAGATGTCTTAATCCGTTTTGAAAGAACACAATCTTGGTTAGGCTAGCGAACTTTGTTTACAAATATTAATGGCGATTAAAAAACAATAGCCGATCGATATAAAAAGTAATGCAAATTATAATTTGAAGAAATGTTATATTTTTTTTAAGAAATAGGTACAGCAGATAATAACAGTAATCTATGTTATATTAATATTTGGCTTAAGACGTCTTTTTGGTATTTGGTAGGGATTGTTCAACATAATATGATAGTGGTCTTATTTATTTTAAAACAAATGCATATTGAATGTTTAAAAAAGTAATAAAATAAGACATTATAATAAAAAGATTCAACATTTGTCAAAGTTTATTTAAATAAATGTTTTTCATGAATACTCTCCTTGAATCTTTCGCCCAGGCATTGCCAAGATCATGATATATGATATAAATGACGTACAAATTGTTCAGTTGCTGTCAAGAACGAAAGGAAACATAGATTCAAATTGTCGTTGAACTGCATTTGCAACAATTGAAGTGATACCGATTTGCCCGCAATAGATCGCAGGGGTCTTAATAGAGATTATTTTGTCCTACATTTATACAATAGGTGTGCTTTAGTAACACTTTTGATATCAACGGTTCTAAATGCAAAATATCAAAATTTGTCAAACTCACTGTGACAAGTACGTTGTTCCCTTTGTTCTTACCAAGTTTTAAATATAATTATCGCACAAACACTTGTTAAAAACATCCCATTTTAGTGATAACCACTTATTAAAACTATCAGCTGTTGTGAATTATAACAATCGTGCATTAATCTTCCGTAACATTCCATATTCCAAAGTGTACTGTCGTCGTGTTCTTATCTATAATACGTCATCGTCGTTGCGAGCGCTTGCCGGGACTACAAACCTTCGGCATGGATAACATAATATGTAAACGTTGTGATGAAAATGTTTTAGACGGTGCGATATGCTCACTGTGCCAAGTTACTTACCACTATTACTGTGTGAGCTTAACGGAGGTAGGTTGGCGAAGGCTCGGAAATAGACAATCATCCTGGATGTGCCCAGAATGTAGAAAGAGCCCGCTTCAAGTAGGCATGACTTCCAAAAATTGTACCTCACAGGATGATACTACGCCCTATCGTGTACAATTAACTAGAATTGAAGAGATGCTCGCACCCCTAACATCCTTGCCAGGGCATGTTGAACAGTTACGGCTTGAATTAAATGATTTAACATCGAAGTTTAATGCGAATGTTATTGAAGAAGTTTACACCCGATTGGCCGATATTGACCAAAAATTGAGCGTTGTGGAATCCTTAAAGGATGAATTAAAAAGATCTAAAGCTCAGATTGCCAGCTTGGGTAATCAAATCCAGACCATTCATTCTGATATTGCAAAAAAAGACACCATTATATCTAATTTGGAAAAAAAAGTATCGGTCATAACTACTGAACACCAACGTTCACAACAGAAAACGCGTTTTCTAAATATAGAAGTTGTCGGCGTTCCTGAAAAATCTAACGAAAATTTAATAGATTTACTTCTTCGTCTATCAACTATACTGGGCTCTAATCTAAGTAAAGACGATATCGAGTTTATCACAAGAGTACATTCTATTCGTCAAAAACCAGGCCAACCTAAGAAAATTATTGCCAAACTCAAAGACCGAAGATGTAAGGATGACCTATTAGCCAATTTCAGGAAACATAACAAACAAAATGGCCTTACTTCATGCGACCTTGGCTTCACTGAGAATTCGATGAAGATTTTTGTCAACGAACACCTCACAATTGCCAATAAAATTCTCTTAAATAATTGCAAACTGCGCGCAAAGGAACGTAACATTAAATTTGTTTGGGTGAAGAACTGCACTATTTACATGCGCCGTAACGAAAAATCACCACCAAAAGCAATTACATCGGAAGAAAACTTGTTGGATTTTTTAGGGTCGCTTTAATAGTTACATATTATTCACTATTATGGTTTCAAAAACTTGTTATATTGGTAAGACGTACCCATACATATTTAAATTATAATCATCTAAATAACACTACAATATTACACTTCAAAACTTCATCCATAATTTTTGTTTGCTTTAATTTTAAAATTTTCATTATATTTAATAAATTACTCCAGAATACCAAAGGTTTAGTATCTCTAATCATCTTACTGCGTTAATATTACAAAGTACCCGCAAAACTACAACTTTTTTGCTTATAAGAAACGTAATAATGATCCGATAATTGTCCATTTCAATTTTATAGTTAAAAGATACGAATTGTTTTATATTATAATATTTTGCGCAACCGTGACTCAAGATCTAAATTTACATCATCAACAACCATTTTATCCACTTCACAATTTAGTACAATGGAAGGCTTAAATACACTAAACATTTATTATCAAAATGCCCGCGGTTTGCGCACAAAATTACATTCACTATATAAAAACATTGAAAGCAGTACTTACGACATAATAATTATTACTGAAAGTTGGCTTTGTGACGGTATTCAGGATTCTGAAATATGCAATAACAACTATGATGTATTTAGGTTTGACCGTAAGCACAAAAAAAGGGGCGGAGGTGTGTTGATATGCGTTAAAAAAATTCTTGCGGCATTTTGTCACAATATAAACTGCCCACAACTTGAGAGTGTATGGCTTACAATTCCTAAATCTTCTTTTAATGTCAAGTCTCGCTATAACAGCAGTGACCTACATGTTATAGGTATTTATATTCCACCTAACTCTGACGCTCCACAGCTACTTAGAGATTTTGATAATTCTTTGAAAATGTTTCATAGTAAAACGTTAAACGACAAATTTTTGGTAACCGGAGACTTTAATCTTCCATTTATTAGTTGGTACAGAGACTTTAGTTTTAATTTTACAAAACAATGTAATACAGAACTTTCAGATTCTGCCTTAAACTTATTAGGTACATTTAATTTATTAGGTTTAAAACAATATAATTTATATCAAAATAGCTGCGGTAATATCTTGGACCTTCTGTTATCAAATATACATTTATATTGTAATATATGTCATGGACCCCTCGTAAATGTTGATCAATATCATAGCCCTTTAGAATTTGTTATTAAAGATTTATATATAAAACCACTTCAAACTAAAGGCCAAGTTATAAAAAAGTACTTTAAGGGCGATTATGATACTATAAACTGTAAGCTGAAAACCATTGACTGGCATAGTCTCTTGCACTCGGGTTCTGTTAATGATGCTGTCGATAAATTTTATGATATTGTTTATTCTATTATTGAATCGTATGTACCAACTGTAAAGCTTTCATCACGTTACAGGTATCCTAAATGGTATACACCTGCACTTATAAATTTAATTAAGGAAAAAACTAAAATACATACAAAATGGAAACGCTTTAAAAATCCTCGCGACTATAGTTCTTTTTCTTTGCTAAGAACCCGAGTTAAAAAGTTACAGTCAGAATGTTATGATAAATATATATCCCGTTGTCAAAGTAGTATTAAAACATCACCTAAAGAATTCTGGACTTATGTTAAAAACAAACGCTCTAATCACGGCATGCCCCAAAACATGTCTTATAAAGGCTGCTTATTGACTAATGGTCAAGACATCTGTAATTCTTTTAACGAATTCTTTCAAAGCGTATTTCAGCAATCTGATCAGTCCACCCCTATTTTTTCTAAGGAGGCCGATATCTCCGATAATCTCAATTACATTGAAGTCAATGAGAAACTTCTTCAAAAACTGTTGAAACAGTTAGATCCACAGAAAGGCGCTGGTACGGATGGAATACCTTCAATTTTCATAAAGAAATGTGCAACTGGTTTGATGACTCCTTTGCTAATACTTTTTAAACGTTCTTTCTCAGATGGTATCTTTCCGAGTCGATGGAAGGAAGCACAAATAGTTCCAATTCATAAAAGTAAATCAAAATTAGACATAACAAATTACAGAGGTATATCTATTCTTAATGTATTAGGTAAAATTTTGGAACGTATCGCTTATGATCACATATATTATTTAGCATTAAAATGTATTCCTCATAATCATCATGGTTTCATTAAATCACGTAGCGTTACATCCAACCTTCTTGAATTTACTCATTCTATCAATATAGATTTAGATGACAAGTCTCAAGTCGACGTCATCTATACTGATTTCGAGAAGGCATTCGACCGGGTCGACCATAATATATTGTTGACGAAACTTTATGCCATTGGTATCAGAGGAAACCTCCTTAGATGGATTGAATCATACATAAAGAATCGTCATCAAGCTACAGTTATCGGTGGATTCCGATCAAACTTTATTAGAGTAACATCCGGTGTACCGCAGGGTTCGCATCTCGGCCCCTTATTATACAACGTATTTCTTTATGATTTATCTGATTGTTTTCTTGATTCCAAGTTCCTTGTATTTGCAGACGATAAAAAACTTTACAAAAAAATCAACAGTCTAGAAGACTGTAATAAGCTGCAAGGCGATCTCGATAGACTGACACTGTATTACAAAACTAATAAAATATCTATTAATATAAGCAAATGTCAATTAATTACTTTTACCCGGAAAAAAAAAAGGATGTCATTAATTTCAATTACAAGCTAAACAATGTATCACTCGAAAGAACAACACAGGTTAGAGACTTGGGTGTTATTCATGACATTAAACTTACGCATAACGATCATGTTGAATTTATTATACAAAAAGCGTACAAAAATTTAGGTTTCATACTTCGGACTTGTGATGCATTCACAGATATCTTATGTTTAAAAGTGCTGTATTTCTCGTATGTGCGAAGCGTACTAGAATTTGCGAGTCCGATCTGGCGTCCCTCTTATCGCTGTTATATTGACCGCTTGGAAAATATTCAAAAAATATTTATTAGGAAACTTAATTTTATATCGAAGACCTCTTGTGCTAATTACCTTGAAGGATGCTCTCTCCAAAGGATCAATACACTCGAACAACGGAGAGATATTATCGACATGATGCTGCTTTACGACATAATGCGTAATAGACTGGACTGTCCAAATATTCTCGGTAATATATCACTACAAGCACCGTCATTACGAACAAGGCATTGCCAACTATTAAAGGTTCCCCTCGCTTCAACCAAACACCTGCAAAATTCTACACTCTTCCGTCTACCTGATATTTACAACAAGAAATTTTCAAGTGTTGACATATTTCATCTCTCCCGTAACAGTTTTAAAAAAGCAGTAATAGACATAACCAATTCCATAATTTCTTAGTTTACCATACACATTCTCACACATCCATACCAAACATTCTATAATGGGTACGTTTTCCTCTTTTTTGTATACCATGTCCAAAAAAAAATATATATATATATACTAATCTTTTCCACTTTGTCATTGTTATAATTAATGTAAAACTACTGTCACATTAATTGTCTTATTATTGGTATTCCTTTTTATTGGCGTATTGTTTTGTTAAAGTTAATTATAGATATTGTAATACAAATAGCTGTAAGGAATCTATGTATGTAAAAAATAAATAAATAAAATCCCTTATATTATATATATTATATATATATATATATATATATATATATATATATATACAGGGTGTCCCAAAAAGTAGTGATGAACGAAAGCTGGGAGGTAGAAGACCAAGAGGGCTATCCGAATCACCCCCATGTGTGTTATGCGATTTTTCGTATTTTCGGAGTTATTACATTTTTTTCAATTTTTCATCTATCGCCGAGTACGATGAGATTTTTATTTATGGTAACGTGAATTATTGCGCTAGATGCTTGATTTTTTTTGTGTGCTAAGCTGAAAGATAGGCCAATTCAGTATGGTAACATTTACTATCGTTAGATCTTCGAATGGAATAAAAAAAAGAATTAAATGCCAAGAAAGATAAAATTACCCAGTATGTTCATAACTTCAAGGGCCCATAAAAAAATAAAATCACATAAAAAAGGTTTTCCATTTGGCTTTTAAAAACTTGCTCTATCGATCAGGTAGCTACCCTAAAAATTTCATTTTATTATTCTGAAGGCTTCAATCGAAAAATTGAAATCTAAATGTGGTAAGTGCAAAATTTTTATTAACATGATGATCATTAAAACCAATAAATAGGTGTTTAATTACCAGAATTTTTTTAAATAGCCCCGCTGTTGCTCAGTGCAAGTGCGACATCACCGTAAAAAGTTGTCTTTTAAATGTCTGAATGCTTTTTTATCATTTTTAATGGTTTCTTCTGCTACTATGAATTTCCGGGTTATTTCGTCCAAATTGGGGCATTCTCTCAAGTAGCCGAAGTCTTTTTAGTATCCCCATTGAAACAAATAAATGGGGTTTAGGTCGAGGGACCGTGGAGGCTAGGCTTTAAAGCAGGCGTCACCGGCGCATGCGCAGGCTGCAACGACCAATCCATCTTTCAGGGTATTTTTGCCCTTTAGCCTGGCCTCCACGGTCTCCGGACATAAACCCTATTGAATTTTTTCCGTGGGGATACTACAAAGACGAGAGACTGCCACAATTTGGACGAAATAACCCGGAAATTCATAGTAGCAGAAGAAACCATTAAAAATGATAAAAGAGCATTCAGACATTAAAAAGACAACTTTTTACGGTGATGTCGCACTTGCATTGAGCAACAGCGGGGCTATTTAAAAAAAAAAATCATTTTTAAACACCTATTTATTGGTTTTAATGATCATCATGTTACTAAAAATTTTGCACTTACCACATTTAGATTTCAATTTTTCGATTGAAGCCTTCAGAATAATAAAATGAAATTTTTAGGGTAGCTACCTGATCGATAGAGCAAGTTTTTAAAAGCCAAATGGAAAACCTTTTTTATGTGATTTTATTTTTTATGGGCCCTTGAAGTTATGAACATACTGGGTAATTTTATCTTTCTTGGCATTTAATTCTTTTTTTTATTCCATTCGAAGATCTAACGATAGTAAATGTTACCATACTGAATTGGCCTATCTTTCAGCTTAGCACACAAAAAAAATCAAGCATCTAGCGCAATAATTCACGTCACCATAAATAAAAATCTCATCGTACTCGGCGATAGATGAAAAATTGAAAAAAATGTAATAACTCCGAAAATACGAAAAATCGCATATAACACACATGGGGGTGATTCGGATAGCCCTCTAAGTCCTCTACCTCCCAGCTTCAGTATATCACTACTTTTTGGGACACCCTGTATATATATATAAATATACTTAGGCATAGAACGTCATATTAAATTAGATTTTTTCTTTTTTCAGATGGCGCTAGTCTATTAAAATGGCGTGGCTTCATATATCTGCTTGCATCTTGGTGGCGTCCTTACTTCTCAATCCAACTTTGGCTGTCGTCTGCCCGAATAGCTGCGTATGCAGTACCACACGGGATGGCCTACATAGAGCTACCTGCAGCAATATTGCTGAACTACACAAATATACCATTCGTCAAAAACACCATAACATCAATATTTTAGATCTTTCGCACAATAATATCACAAAAATCACTCACGAACTGGATCGACTAACTGAAGTTGTAACACTTGACTTATCCACAAATGGACTTACGGATATCAATAAGTTTTTGCACAATGCAAGAAAACTTGTCCATCTAAATTTGGCGAATAACAGATTAAAAAAACTGTCACTGATATATCTACCAAAAAGTGTCAGCTCGTTAGACCTAACAAATAATTTGCTAAAAGATGTTCCTTCGGATGTCAGTCATTTGAACAGTTTGGAACACTTAGAACTTGAAGGTAATCCTCTGGATTGTTCTTGTGATAATCTTATTATTCGGGACCAGTTATTAGCCACCAACGTTTTTATTGATAACGTCAAGTGTCACACGCCCAAAAAATTTATAGGTCGTTCATGGTTAGAATTAAAAACAAAAGATATATGCAAAGCCTCCAAACTAGAATTTTTAGACATGATGATGGGGGATCAGCCTATTGATGCAATGCGAGTCGGTGAAGAGACTACAGCATTAAAATCTATGCCTTTGATGGCCGGTAATGATTTAGAGGATGGAAATATAATTCACGGTGAACCAGTGGCTGAAGATGACGATAGTGTGCAATTTATGAAAGTAGGTAGCTTTTCATCTTCTTCTCCTATAAGTGATATAGAGGGTTCTGGTGAAGTTGAGAGCACTACAATAACTGATATAAATGAACCGGTTCAGGAGCGCAAAGTACTCGGAAATCTTCTAGCTTCTGAAGAAATATTGCCCGTAAACAATATTCTTACTACAGAAAGTCCGGAAGAAGGATCTGGGGAGGGATCAGGTTTCTTCGGATTTGAATATGATGAACAAACAGAAAAGATGCCAGAAACGACTACACCAGTTTTTGAAGAACTGAACCCCGAGCTTCCACGGAAAATATTTGAGGATGACGATGACTATAACGGTACCACATCTGAATTTCCTATTCCTAAACCACCATCTGTTTATGAGGGTGGTTCTGATTGGCATAGCAGAAATGGTGAAGTTGAAGAAGTCACGGAAAAAGCAGTTACTCCGCAAATTACTAGAGATACAACTGTGTCTGAACAAATTCGTATCACGCATGCGTCTGAAGTGTTGGGTCAGATACCTAGTACTGAAGAAGAAGTCACTCCACATAAAACAGGAACTTACGTTTGTATTGCGTTAATTGTTGTTCTTCTCGTGGGATTGATAGGTTTTGCTATAACTAAAGGACAGATGAGGAAACGAAGAGACAGGAGATTACTTAGACAGCAAAAACGAGATGTAGAAAAGGCATCTAAAGAAATGGTCGATATGAATAAATCATTGCTCGGCAAGCCAGCCGTTGTAGAGGCTCCCATAGATAAAAAGATCAATGGCAAATATGAACTTGTGCCTACACATGATACGAATTTAAAGAAAAATGAAAATGGAGACGTAGGAAATGGTGTGAAGCATGATGATGATAAACAAATGCGAACGGATAGTCCCCGAGATACAAATCAAAATAAAAGTAGTTCTAAAGATAATAATTTAATTGAAGATCCAATTTCACAGCAAGAAACTTCCTTTGAATCAGAACCAGCTTCGCCTACATCCGGAAAAGATAGAAATTCCCTTTCGAGTGAAGATATTTTCGTTCCTATTGATGATGATACACCAAGATTGAATGGCAATGCTGATTCGGATTACTCTCAACCTTTAATTAACGGGGACAGAACCAACTCTGACTTTTTGTCACCATCCCGAGAATATGTACCAGTCTACTCACCTGACATGGGGCGTGTTCGTATAAAAATGTCAGAAACTCCCAAACCGAAAACACCAGTGTTAGTCACAAGGAGTAGGTCGAATGCAGGAGATATTATAATCACGCCATCGGTGGATGGTACCGCACGTAAATCGACGACTTGAAATTTAGTTCAATTGTGAACAGTAAGAGGATTGTATAATATTATATAATATCGGTGTCAATTAACAAACATTCTATTATTGGCAAAATCTGTGATTTTACGTGTGTGTGTCAGAAGGGGGACTAGCGTATTTGCTGGTATGATGGTAATGATTGTGTATTAAGTACTGCCAAAGTGTGTTTGTAGTCGACAGTGCCTTTATTTTTAACTTGTTAGTAGTATAATATATTTATGAGAGTATATTGTACGATAAGTGAAATATTTTTATACGTGTATAAAATGTTGCCATGATTATTAGAGTTACATTTTGAATTTTAAAACATTTTTAAATATCTTGTTTCTCGGTGACGCATCCCTGTATATTATTATTTATTCCACATAATTATTTTATTTTTCGGATACAATTTTGAGTTTTCAATGGTTGTGTACTTACATGTTGTATCCATAACTCATATATTATACGATATAACAACGAACGCTCGTTTTCATTGTCTTAGCTTTCCTACGAGAGATTTGTTTATTCATGGTTAAAGAATAAGTTCCTCTAAGTAATTTTATTAAATTTAGTATTTAAGAATGTGATACCATTTATTATAAGTAATGAACGCTATTACGTAATATGTATGCAAATTGCAGATAATACATTGTATATTTAATTATAATTTTAATAGGTTATTTTGTTTAAATTTTCTTTTCGTTTAATTTTTATAAATCCCGGTTTTATTTTCTGATCCTATATCTGTGCTTGTTGTGCTGTGCTTGTGACTTATTTTCTATATCAATCGTTTTATTTAAGAACCCTGAATCTTAATCTAGATCAAATACAAGAACAATAAATATTCCATTGTAAAAAGTTTTATAAATGATGTAATTTTATTTTGAACGATATAAAATGTTGATTGAAAATGTGTCTTTCATTACTAATAAATGATATATCACCTTTACTCCCGATATTGAGTTAATAGTTTACCTAATAAAAAATGTTTTTGATATGGGGAACAATTATTTTTATAAGATAGCACATAATTGATAATATAATAGACAAAGAATTCTAAATATTCTGACCAGAAAGTATGAGAAGATAACTACTGAATTAACCACAAAGCTGTAGCCAGCCATCAGCTGAAGATTGTTATTTGTGTGTTTGTTTGAACACACAAATCTCAAGAACTACTGGACCGATTTCAATAATTCTTTTTCTGTTGACGATAAGTACGTGATCCCTGAGTGGCTGAGTGCTAGGCTATAATTATTTTACCAAGGGCGAAAAAGGGCCTGTGGGCTAGTAATAGATATAAAATAAAGCTACTTAGTCATAAAGTAATTTCGAAATGAAAAATAGTCAGAAAAAAATGTCAAAAGCGACTGAATGGAATGTTGTTTTAGTGAATTACAAAAATCTACAAAAAAAGTTTAACAAAGATTTATAATAATAAATATAATCATACAATCATATTATTACGTATCTAGTATCAAAGTTAAGATTTAACTGTGTCGTTAAAAAAACTATTCAATATGTTTACTACAGCGCCATCTTTTGTGCATTAGAGGTAGCATGTATTGCCATCTGTTTATTAAATTGTGAAACACATAAAATTACAGATGGCGCTAATATAAAAGCCTATTAAAAATCTGATTTTGAATGAAATTAATACCCAATCCGCAATAATAATTTGTACGAAGACATGTTTTAATAAGATAATCTAAAATTACATGCTTTCAAGCCGATACGAGATTTTATTATACGTATCCAAAATTTGATTCAATAAGAAAGATAAGTTTTGGATATAGATAAATAAATAAATCCATTAATACGTATTAAAAGATTGTAATCATTCTTTTCTTATTTAATTTTTACTTAAAAGAAATAATAAATATAAATTACACTTAGACATCTTATAAAAACTTTATATTAAAAATCGCTCTCTCTAGGTATCTCGTCTACTGAGTGTCTGCGGTTTCTATTTTGATGAGGTCTTTCTAATTGTGCCTCAACTTGCACTGTCACACTATCGTCTGTAGCATTATCAGACATTAACCTTCTTCTTACTCCAGGTGATTGATCTAATTCTGCAATCTCATGGCTTCCGTATTTTCTGGACCTCCGACGACGTCGTCTTCGGCCATCATCTGACGCTTCCGTCATTTCCATTTCATCAGTGTCCAATACATCCCCATTCCTTTCCGTTTCTTCGAGTAAATCTCCGCTTGATTTTGTTTTCCTCCTTCCTCGTTTTCTTCTGCTCTTGCCTGTACCCGTTTCGTTTAGTGAATGACAAGATACGTTTAGTTTTGGCATAGAGAGAGCTTCGTCGTAGGTGGGTGGTGCAATTAAATCTCTAGGATCGGGCGTATTAATCAAAGATTCTTGTTCTGCACGAATTCTCATTTGTCTTAGTCGATCTCTGGCTTCCTCGACTTGTCTTTCTCTTTCAGCTTGCATGGCCGTCAAACGACGGTTCATTGAAGTTTTAATTCCATTTACTAAAACAAGGCACAATGCTAGCCCAACGATCATTATAATGAGGAACCAAATTAAATTTGTTGCATTCCCAGTTCTTTCACTAGGATTCCAAGTAAAGTAGCATGCTTCAAGCCAAGTTTGTCCTACTACATCAAGTGGACCATGACACACTAAATTATACGACTCTTCTTTTTTATTAGGTTCAAGAGTAACAAATTCATAAAAATCAAACATGTTGTCATCATCGCAATCACAACGCCACATATTGTCGCCTAGGTCAAGTCTCTCCAGGTATAAATTAGATTGAAAAAAATATCTGCTCCATATAATTGTAAATCTATTTCCAACAACTCCAAGTCCTGATAAGCGAGGCAACATAAAGAACGTGTAGTTACCAATAAAGCTAAGTCTGTTATAATTAAGATTTAAATGTTTAAGGGAGTTTGAAGAAATACTGTCAGGTATATTTGATATAAGATTATGAGAGAGGTCCAAATCTACTAAGGATGGTAAGCTTTCTAATGAATCTTTTCCTATCGTATTAATTTCACAGGAACTCATGTCTATAACAGACAAAGATGTCGACCTTAAGTGACCCACCTTTGTAAGATAATTTCTGGATAACCTTATTTGTGTTAATGATGGCATTTCTAATAAACTGTTTTCTGGTACTTGTGCAATTTCATTCCATGAAAGATCTAAGAATTTGAGAGACGTTAAACCTCTGAATGTGTCGCTTGTAATTGATCCAATGTTATTGTAAGACATGTCTAAATATTCCAGCTTGCTATTGTTCAAAAATTCGTTATTTGGTAATATTCTTATCATGTTATGATTAATTATAGCTTTCTTTAAATTAGGAAATCCTTTTAGGCTGGGTTGTATAACGTTACAAAATGATATATCCAAATATCTTAATGACACTGAGGAAAGCGTGTTAACTGTCGACGAAATTTCCAATCGAAAATTATGCGACATTTTTAAATATACTAACGACGGTAAATATGAGAGTTCATTTGGATTGATATAAGAAAGCTTACAATTGCTCACATATAAACTTTTCAAAGTTGGCGAAACTAGGTTTTGAAATCTCAACAAAGGATTGTTGTTTATTTTAAAGATACGTATGTTTGTAAGGCCACCTAATGGTGATCTTCCATGTATTGAAGCTATCTCGCAATTATCCACAATAAGAGTTTCTAACGATGAGCTCATAAGTAGTTCTTGGTTTGCCAAATTTGCCATAGTTTTGAATTTGTTGTGAGATAAATCTAGTGTCTTTAAGTTCGTTGTTGGCTGCAATATATCGTTTGGATTGAGGTCCACCCATGATTCAAAGTTATTTCTGGATAAGTTTAGTACTTCTAATGTTGTAAGATTGTTGAATCCATTTGCTGGTATTTCTTTCAATTGATTGCCGCTTATGTCTAGTGATACCAGATTATATAATTGACTAAAAGCCCTTGGAAATGTTGATATTTCATTGTTTGAAATATTAAGCTTCTGAACCTGTAATCGAAAATAAATGTGCTTTATTACTAGTACAAGATAATTATGATATTTAGAAAAAACATAACAACAGGAGCTGTTTTACAATTTCTTATAGTTTAAAGTTATTTTTTTTCTTTCATAAATTATATTTTAAATTCTGGTTTGATGTGATAAAAATATTATATAAGTACTTAAATTTTGTTAAATCATTTACCTTACTATTGATTCCATCTGGAAGATCAGTTAATCCTCTTCTGGAACAGTCTACACTGGTCTTATCAAAATTGCAAATACAAAGGTAGCAAATATCACTCCCACCTTCATCGAAGTCCAATATTTCTGAATTTGTTAACGAAATGAGAACATAAACAAGTAAAAATTTCAATAGAAGCATTACGTCTCTGGGTCATTACTATCTGAAAAAGAAACACATTAAGTCACCAAATTATAGTTTACAATTACCTAATGAGTCTATTACCAAAACGTTTGTTATTGAAAAGGAGTATATTTACGTATTCGCCAGAGAAAACAGGAAAACACAAATAAATTCATTTCATGCTGTTATTTGTATAATCACGAACAAAGCAAGTGAAGGCTCAAAAGTACCTTTGTTGCTAACAATGTTTATTTTCAAAATATCACTAGTTATACCATCATTTTTTGTTAAATATTTTTTCTACGTGTTGATCCTAAGGAGTCACATCACGATATAGCCCTGACTCATACTCAGGTGTTCATTTGAAGCAAGTAATTTGTCCAATTTCTTTCCCGTCACGTTACTTAGTCCAAAAACGGTTACTGTCCCAATTCCGTGATTAAATTTACTGACAGTGAGAAAATATCAACAAAAGTACAACTTATTAAAACAATTTTATCTACTTTATCAGCCATTGATAAAGGCCAGTTGTGGAATACTTAAATTTAGGTCGTTAACGTAACTAGAGCTCACCTGTTATCAAAACTGCAAACAAACTTGAAAAATCTTCTTACAACCCACAATCCATATTCAAGAGCAAAGATTTGTGAATAAATACTGAAAAAGCGTATTGTAATTCATTAGACCATCCTGATATTAGCGAAAAGACTTTGCAAATAAAAGTAAACAAATCAGAGTATATCGTTAAGAGTTCCGGTAGGTACTACAGGTACCTATAGTTTTCAGTTAATATCTGTATTAAGTTTCGTTGAATACTTACCAATTCACATTGTACACAAAATTCACAGTGCTGATTAGTCCAACCCAATTTATTTTCGCAGATAATATGTTGTTTTACAAAAGCTATAGGTGGAGTTAATATCTACGTGCGACACTCTCTACTAGATAACATTGTATGAGTCGAATCTAATAGGTGACGTGTTATCATTGATAATGATAAGGTTTTTAAGGGAACTTGGCGCAAATTTTTGATAAGTAAGTACTTGGAATAGTGTCATAGCAATGGTGACTGTTGGATTATTTTAATAAATGGTTAAACTTTTTTAATGTCAACAAAATGGCATTTTGCAAAATTTGATGCTATATTATAGAATTATAGAGTATAAGTAGCACTATGATAAATATTGGTACAATTATACCTAGATGATATTATGCACTAATGTTTGTGCATTTGCATAAGTTAGTTTTAAGTCACTGTGAACTGCCGCTTTGGGCAAATAACCATAGCATGTGGTAATTACAATAAAATAAATAAATATTTACAGAAACAATTTTTAGTATTTTGAAAGTGCCATCTAGAAAGTTATACCACTAATAGGTGACTCGTTTCTTGGTCACAGGTCACATCATCACATATTTGAGTGTTTTCATATTGTTACAATAGATGGCGCAGTTTTCAAATAAAATACGTTCATATTTAAAAGACTTCTTTATTACATTTTATTTGAAACTAGATAGGTACTTTGGAAATTAATTATTCCCAGGTTTGGAAATCCGAACTGAATGTTGAACTTCTAAATATTATGTAAAAAATAAATTATTTTATTTGAAATTGTATTTAATAAAATAGATAAAAAATATCTTACATAAATAGCTATTTACAAAGCAAATCACCATAATTACAAGTAAACTCTTAAACTTCTTACCTAATTCTTAATGTTTAAAATTATCAATATTTTCAATACTATGATTACAAACATACATTGCACAGCTTCTCTTTATGTATAAATATATGACAATCCAACAATATTGGAATGGTTAGACCTCTGTTCTCGTGTAATATAGGTAATTGGTACCACAAGAATCGTTGAATAAGAAGTTAGTATTATTTCTAGTTGGAAAGATCAATTTATAATATTTAAAGACATTCACACGTTTATTACACTCATATACTTATTAAACTTTTTATTAATTTTAGTCGACTCGTAGTATTTATTTCCATTGGTGTCTTTAATCTTAATAATATTGATCCAGTAAACTCGAAGTGAAGCGACTGCGGGCCAATAACACATTTTTAT